>NC_141082.1:14456592-14486592 GCF_041138505.1 Cibotium barometz | reverse complement strand
AGCTTATGGCATAGGTATGGTTCCTCATAATCATTGCTACACCATCACTAGTCGATGTGCCTTTCCTTGAGAAGGTAGACGAGGCATCCTCTTCTTCACTATCCACAAATACATTTTTTTTCTTCTATGTGTACACATGAAGCTTAAACTCCTTGGGTCATTTGCCATGTTAGCATGATTGCGGATGTGCTACAGAGTGCAACTATAAAAAACTATTTGCATAATTATATTACAAAAGCGTTATCTTGATACAATTATTATCTTAATTATAAAACCCTATTTTGGCTCTCGACGATGAGAGTAGTATTAAAATCCATTTTGAAGCTCTTGAGTATCACAATTTCTTAATTGATAATATATACTTTTTTAAAAAGAGTTCGTTACATATATATGAATTTTAAAATATCATGAATAAGCTATTTAAAAGTTATCTAATTTTGAAAAATAATTCCACACTCATTTTTAAAGAAGATGTGTCCTTGATGTGACAAAAAAGGGTTAAATAGTAATTTTAGTTATTAAATGAGTTTAGAAAGTATAAGAAACAAAAGTTTATACTTTCCAAAATACTTTTTTTGTAAAATATCGGGCAGTGACTTAGGTTCGAATCCTACTGGTTAGTACACATAGTAAGGATGTTTTAGCTATAACATTTGCTGCCAACTTAATGCTGAGTAAGAACTTCTCAGCTAAGAGTTGATGTTTTCCATCAACTTGATACAAAACATCAACTTTTGTGAAAATTTGTTATTTTGCATCAAGTTGATGTAAAACATTAACTTTATATTCAAAACATTAACTTTATATTCAAAACATTAACTTTTTATGCTGCAAAAGAAAAACTTTTTTTCAATACGATGTTTTGTATCAACATTATGCAAAACATCAACTTCCCACAAACTTAATGTTTTACATCAACTTTGATGCAAAACATAAAGTTTTATGGGAAAAGTTATTGTTTTGCATAAAATCGATGTAAAACATCAACTTTTTCATAAAACTTGATGTTTTGCATCAACTTGATGCAAAACATCGAGTTGTGTAGAAAAGTTGGTGTTTTGCATCAACTCCATGCAAAACATCCACTTTTCAACACAACTCGATGTTTTGCATCGAGTTGATGAAAAACATCAACTTTTCCACACAACTCGATGTTTTGCATCAAAGTTGATGCAAAACATCAACTCTACCACACAACTCGATGTTTTGCATCAAAGTTGATGAAAGAAAGTAACAGGGGTGGGTTAGTCCCTCACCAAGGAAGTGGCTCATGAAGGAGTCACCACTTAGCATCTCACGGGAGAAGCTCACCATTGATTCTTGGAACAAATAACATTATCATGAATGAGCCATAATCCCATTTACATTGGTATTTATACTCCACCCAAGAGTTCACACCTACTTACTAGTTGTCCATGGCCTTGGGCCCATAATGCTTTCTTACAAACCATCCCTTCCCCAATGGTTTCGTCCTCGAAGCCTCAAATGAATACCCCAAATTCGGAGAAGAATGTTCCATGTGGCTGAATTTACACCAACCCATATTGCTCTATCAATGCTTCATATCCCTCCAATGCTGAAATAGGTTGCCATGAAGCTTCTTCCTTAGGTAAACCTTTCCATTGAACAAGATACTCCACCAAGGTACGAGTGCGAAGTACCTTTTTCCTTGTACCCAAGATAGCTTCTGGAATGTATTCAATCATTCCCTCTTCATTCATTGGAGGTAACTCATCAACCATTTGATCGATCATACCCACATATCCTTTCAAGTGAGAGACATGAAACACATCATGAATCTTTGTTGTAGATGGAAGTAAGAGTTGATATGCAACCTCCCCAACTCTTCGTATCACTTGATAAGGACCATAATAGCGATGAGCTAGTTTGGTGTTGGTGCTTCCCTTCAAAGACGCATATCTTGACTTTGGTATTCTCAAAAGAACCCAATCTCCCACTTTGAATTCCAATGGTCTTCGATGAACATTGGCATATTGTCTCATTTTCTCTTGTGCAACCTTCAAATTACTTTTGCATTGTTGCAACAAAGCTTGCATCCTTTCAGCTTCCTCCTTGGCATTATGGTTAGAAGTCTCATATGTACCCACCAACATAGGCAAATTGACCTTGTAACCATATAAAGCCTCAAAGGGTGACATGCCAATGCTCACATGATATGTTGAGTTGTAAGCAAACTCAACCAAAGGTAACCAATCATCCCATGTGCTTTGAGTATCATGACAATAGTGGCGTAGATATGTTTCCACCCATTTGTTTACTCTTTCTGTTTGACCATCGGTTTCAGGATGATAGGCGGTGCTTGGAGTAAGCTTGGTTCCCATATATTCAAACAATGTTCTCCAAAAAGTGCTCATGAATTTGACATCGCGATCACTCACAATTTGTGACGGCATACCATGCAACTTGAAAACCCCATCAACAAATTGCTTGGCAACATTTTGGGCTGAATATGTGACCTTGGAAGGAATGAAATGGGCCACTTTGGTCAATCTATCCACCACAACATACAAGCTGTCCCACCCTTTCTTTGTGCGCGGAAGGTTAGTAATGAAATCCATTGATATATGACTCCATTTGCCTTCGGGAATGGGCAATGGCTGAAGCAAACCTCCCGGTTTATGTGTAGGATCCTTGTTCAATTGACATGACCGGCACCCACTTACATAAGCATGAATGCTCTTCCACATCCCCTTCCAAAAGAAACTTTTCCTTATTGCATCAAAGGTTTTGTAGACACCCAAATGACCAGCCACCATAGGAGTACAATGCATCTCTTCCATGATCTTCTTGATAAATGATGAAGTAGGAACCAAGTAGACTTTTCCTTTGTAGTAGAGGAGACCATTTTTCAGCTCATAATGGGGTAACTCTTCACATACACCTTGCTGTAATTTTTGCACTATTTGTGAGGTTTCTTCATCAAACAAGTACTCTTCTTGTATCTCCATGATCCAATCTTTATGCACCTCAGAAATAGCATACAATGAGCAGGCCCACATACGAGACAAGGAATCGGCAGCCACATTTTCTTTGCCCTTTGTGTATGTGATTTCAAAATCATAGTTTTGTAGTGTTGCTACCCACCTTCTTTGCTTAGGAGACAAATTGGGTTGTGTGAGGAAATACTTCAGCACCCTATGATCACTTCTCACATAAAAATGACTCCCATATAAGTAATGGTGCCATTTCTTGATAGCATGGAGTATAGCATTCATCTCTTGCTCATACACATGGAGTTCTCTTTCTTTGTCATTCAGCTTTCTACTTTCATAAGCAATGACTCCATGGTCTTGGTAAAGTACCGCACCAATCCCTCTTCCACTTGCATCTGCCCTTATTGTGAAAGGTTTGGTGAAGTCTGGACATACCAAAATAGGTGCTGATGTGAGCATCTTCTTCATATCTTCAAAGCTTTTGTTGGCAATGGCATCCCAAAAGAAGGTTTCCTTCTTCAATTTGTCCGTCATTTGGGGCTGCAATTTCTGCATAGTGGGCAATAAAGCGCCTATAGAATGAAGATAACCCCAAAAATCCCCTCAATTGAGTAGTGTTTGAAGGAACCGGCCAATTCCTAATACATTCCACTTTCTTTGGATCCACACAAATGCCATCCTTGCTCACAATGTGACCCAAATATTCCACCTCATGTGCCATGAAGGTACATTTTGTCTCCTTAACATACAACTTGTTTTGCCTCAAGACCTCCAAAACCTCTTTCACGTGCTTCAAATGCACTTCCTCATGTTTGCTATAGATAAGTATGTCGTCGAAAAAGACCAATACAAACTTGTAGAGGAAAGGTTGAAGCACTTTGTTCATCAATGCTTGAAAAGTTACCGGTGCATTGCATAATCCAAACGGCATAACCATGAATTGGTAAAGACCCCTTTCTGTACGAAATGCTGTTTTGAACTCATCACCACTTTTCATCCTTATTTGATGGTATCCGGAACGCAAATCAATCTTTGAAAAGCATGTGGCACCCTTCAACTCATCCAAAAGATCATCCACCCTTGGTATTGGAAAACGATTTTTGATGGTGATCTTATTCAAATCACGGTAATCAATGCACATGCGGAAAGTACCATCCTTTTTCTTCACAAGTAGCACCAGAGAAGCAAAAGGAGATTGACTTGGTTCAACCCATCTCATGTCAATGAGTTCTTTGACTTGCTTTGCCACCTCTTCCTTTTCAACCTTTGACAAACGATAGGGAGGCTTGTTGATTGGTTTGGCATTTGGTTCCAAATCAATAGCGTGATCAACACTCCTCTTTGGCGGCATTGATTTTGGCATGGTAAACACATCTTCATAATCCTTGAGTAGCTTAACCATGTCCACATTTTCGATGCAATCCTTTTTGCTATTATCTTCCTCTTTGAAAAGCTGTAGTACATAAACATAGCCCTCTTTCTTGAACTCGTTCTTCATTTGAGTAGCATTGATCATGAAGAGCTTGGACCCTTGCATCCCATTCAATGTAATAACCCCTCCATGATGCACAAAACTCATGAAACTTTTCTGTAAGTTCATGGTAAAAGAGTTCAAAGTGGACAGCCAATCACATCCAAGTACTATGTCAATTGGTCCCAACTCAATCACCAAAAGATCAACTTTGCAAGAGTAGCTCTTGGACAACTCCAATTCTGTACTTTGACACTTCATATTGCAACCCATTGAATCACCATTGGCCACTTGCACCATGTGCTTGTTGGTAAAGAAGTTGGTTGCATTTTGAGAGTGTTCAAAGACCTTTTATTGACAAAACTATGCGTGCTTCCAGTATCAATGAGTGCATATGCTGTTCTCCCATTCACCTTGATCTTCAATCTCAATGTGTTGGCACCCTTACTTCCCGCATAAGCATCATGAGAGATTGTACACAAGGTAGTATGTGCACTATTGTTTTCATTCCACACGCATAGAGGCATCCCATCATCCATTTTGTCATGAGCAAACTTTAGTTTCCCACCCGGATCAAAAGGAAACTCGGGATTTTCTTCATCAAAACCATCATCATGAGAACCTCCACCCTCATGAGGATCTCCCCATCCTAAGGCATTATTGCATTCAAGGAATTCCTCCTCCTCATGATTAGCATTGTCCTCAGTGATAATGTAGCTTATGGAAATATCCTTGGATTTGCATACTTTGAAGTGATCCTTGTTCCATTTTTCTCCACATTTGAAACATAGACCTTTGAGCCTCATTTCATGCAAACGGTCCTCCTTGATAACCTTGCTTTTTGAACCCCCATTTGCTGGCTTGGACTCATTGTATGTAGCTTTGTTGGACATAAATGGTGGTTTAAATGGAAGTCTATTAGACCCTCTACCATACACGGTAGGAAATCTTGGAAGATTAGGTCTTGTGTTTGCATGAGAACCCATGTCAGTCCTTGTGATCACTTCCCCTTTGATATTCCCTTTGCTAGCCCACTTTGTCAAATACTTCTCTTCATGAATTTCTGCAAGCATCATTGCCTTCTTCAAAGTGGCGGGTTCATGAGACTTGACATCACCACCAATAGGAGCTTTCAAGCCCCTTATATACTTGACAACAAGATAATGCTCATCAAAGTCGTCCAAGTATAATAGAAGCTTTAGAAACTTATGAGAATATTCCTTCACGGTAGTGATTTGCTCTAGCTTGTCCCATTCCACAATGTGATTGTCCCTTTGCATGCAAGAAGTAAACTCTTCTGCCATGTCATTCTTGAATTCTTCCCAAGTAGTGATGACTTAACCATAAGATTGCTTCCTCCTCCACCAAGTGTGAGCAAAACCTTCAAGATGAAGTGAGGCGAAGTAGACTTTGGCAATCTCGCTCCTTGGGCTGATTTCTAAGTAGAGATCCATCTTGTTTGCCCACTCTTCAAAGTCTTCGATAGAATTTGATTCTCCTGTCTCTTGCCCTTGTCCATGTAAGAAGAATGTGGCATCATTTGAGGTGGCATCATTTGTCTTACTTTGTTCTCTTCTGGCATAGAAGGCTTTCCATCATGTTTGGCATCATAATGTACACCATCCATTGCATTCATATCGGCTTCTTGGTTGAGCTTGAGAGGAGCCAATGCACTAATGGCTTTCTCCAAGTCTTTTAACCCTCTTTGCATCACGTCATCCAGGTAGTGGTGTCGCTTGTCGAACAGTTCCATGAGGTGTTCACCAAATTGTTGTTGCCGATTTGTTTGGTTATTTTCAATCCTTTGAAACATACTCTCCATAGCCATTAACATCATGTCCACTGTTAGTGGAGTAGTTCCCAAAGATTGAGGCATTTCCACTGGCTGAGATTCATCTGGAGATGGTGCTTTTATGGTTGAACTTTCTTCATTCCTCGTTGATGAACTCGTTGCCATCATTGCTTCTGGTTGTCTTTGATCATTTTCATTCCGGGCTCCCTTGTTTTGACCTCCTCTAGTCATTTCCATGCGCGTAATTGATCCCTCCTTGCAAAGACCACTTACTTGATTTTTTTTTCTCTATTCAAACGGTATCCGATTTGGGTGATCTTTATATCGATGCGAAGCTCTTGACGAGACGAATAAGAATCCCCAAAAACAGATCTGAAAAAGTCAACAGCCTTTGACCAGTCAACTGTACCGGCTGAAAGTCAACTCTTGATGTTAACCGCTCAATTCTTATCCGATTTGGGTGATCTTTATATCGATGAGAAGCTCTTGACGAGACGAGTAAGGATCCCCAAAAACAGATTTGAAAAAGTCAACAACCTTTGACCAGTCAACTGTTCTAGCTGAAAGTCAACTCTTAACTTTGACCGCTCAATACTACTCCGATTTGAGTGATCTTTAGCTTGTTTGAAAGAGGTTTTCGGGTAGATTGAAGAGCTTTCAGGATAGATTTGAAAAGCTTTTGAAAAACCCTAGAAATTCAAGGATTTGTCCTGGCTGCAAGTAGGTAAATTTTGTAAAAATTTTGCCATGGTCTCCCCTCTTTTTGCACCAAATCTCAATCAAATCAAAGCATCTCAATCAAGTATTAAAATCCTTATGCATTTGACCACTGTAAGCAAATCAATCCTCAATCATTTTTCCATCTGAGCATGTGACCTTATGGCATCAATTTTGTCCTTTTGCATAAGAAGTCGATGTAGAGGATTTGCTTGTTTGCTCAAGTCGAATGAAGTGGTCAATGAAGCGCGTCGATGCTTGCCGATCTCCCGGCCAAGCACTTCTCACCCCTTCACCAAGTTTACATCCAAGGTGAAGGTTGAGGCCATTTCTTTACCACCAAGTACCTAATCCTCTTCCTTACCGCGTTACCCGGCACTAACGACAAGGAAGATTCAAGACATTCTCCCCTTGGCCTCTCCTCCAAATGCCAAGGTACCCTTACTTCATTCTAGATTCTAGGAATAAAATCGTGAGTTACAAGCTCAAATGAATGAGTAGAGTTGACTTACAATTGATTTATAGCATGACTCATGCTCATTCATATCATAATACATGGTTCATAGTGCTTCCTTCATCACATCCACTCACGGAAATGTCAATACATTTCCACATACATCAACAACATCCAAGTGTCACGGAGCGGTGATCTCGGGTCGTGTTTTGGGCGCGAGTTCCTGCTCGGGACTAGAAAATCCAGTACAAAAGTGAAAACAGAGAGCACTTGCTGAATCCTGCACCTCAAGACCTATAGCTCGTCTCGAAGAGGACGACGAGCCGGTCGTTTTGAGTACTAGAACTCCAAAAACGGAGTTCGTATGAGAGAGTTATGACCAAAAACGTGCAACCGGCAATGAAAAACGGTGTCACCAAAAAGTGGGCTTCCAACCCAAAACATTTTATTCAATCCCCCAAATGTGCCAAAAGCTATGCTCACTTATGCCAATATGCAAGGCATAGCATTGAATGGCTATGTGTAGCATTCAAGCATTCATAATGCATAAAGAGCAGCATGAATGGCCATGATTAAAGTCCAATTTCTGAAAATTAGGGTTTTATGTGTAATAAAACCCTAATTCACTCCATAGCTTGAAAGAATGCTTCAAAATTGTAAGGAAGTGATGGAGCAACTCACCAATGTCACCCGGGAAGCCTTAATGCTTGAATTTGTTGAAGGAGATGAAGATTAGGGTCACTTTGGTGAAAAACGTGGGCAGCTTTGGTAGTGATTTTCAGCCACATTGGGAGCCCCATTGCTCATGGAAAATAGGTGAAATACTTCATAAAACATTGCTAGATACATGAGAGACTCAATGCCCTTTGCTCATGTTGAGATTCCATGGCTAGGGTTTGCAAGAATGCTCCCAAACAAAAAAACGTTTTTGATTAACAACTGCTAATCAAGATTAGAAATTTTCCCCAATTTGGTCCACTCATTCAAAAAAAATAGGTCCATGTGCTCAGATTTGAACCACAAACTCTACCTTAGCCATATCCCCTTCCCCCATGAATCAAATGAAGCAGAAATTTCACGAAATGAGAAGAAGAAAAGAAAAATTAAAAATCATGGATCAAAAGCCATGCTCTGATACCAATGAAAGAAAGTAACAGGGGTGGGTTAGTCCCTCACCAAGGGAGTGGCTCATGAAGGAGTCACCACTTAGCATCTCACGGGAGAAGCTCACCATTGATTCTTGGAACAAATAACATTATCATGAATGAGCCATAATCCCATTTACATTGGTATTTATACTCCACCCAAGAGTTCACACCTACTTACTAGTTGTCCATGGCCTTGGGCCCATAATGCTTTCTTACAGTTGATGCAAAACATCAACTCTACCACACAATTACTCGATGTTTTGCATCAAGTTTCAGATGCTCCAAAGAACAAAGTTAGAGGATCGTGGATAGATTTTAACAAACGGCCTATTTTAGCAATTCTGTTCATGCAAGTATGCTCAAACGACCTATTCCACACATTTTGAGTACCAGCACAACTATATTTCGATGCAATTTGCAGATGTCACAAAGCGACTTGCTGCATCAGTAAGTTGCTTTGTGACGTCTACAAATCGCATCGAAACATAGTCGTGTTCATACTCAAAATTTGTGGAATAGGTTGTCTGAGCACGTGAGCGTGGACGAAATTGCTAAAAAAGACCGTTTGTGAACCGTTTGTGAAAATTAACCTCCGATCCTCCAACGTTTTTCTCCGAAGCATTTGATACTTGATGCAAAACATCAAGTTTTATGGTAGAGTTGATGTTTTGCATCAACTTTGATACAAAACATCGAGTTATGTAGAAAATTTGACGTTTTACATCAACTTTGATGCAAAACATTGAGTTGTGTGGAAAAGTTGATGTTTTGCATCAACTCGATGCTAAAAGTTGATGTTTTGCAACATCGAGTTGATGCAAAACATCAACTTTTCCACACAACTCAATGTTTTGCATCTAGTTGATGCAAAACATTAAGTTTTATGAAAAAGTTAATGTTTTACATCGATTTTATGCAAAACATCAACTTTTCCATAAAACTTGATGTTTTGCATAGAATTAAAGAAAAAATATACCTAGGATAAGGTGATATAGGTAGAACATAGGTTTACGGGGCTTAGGATGTGAAAAACACATATGGTCGCAATCTTTGACTACAAATTTGAGAGGAGGTCATTAAAAAAACTGCTAGTCTATGTAACCATGTAACCTTTGTATCATAAATAATATCGCTACATATAGTAGATGCCAAAAAATCATGATAATAGAAGAGCTAGATGAGATAATCCATGATGACCTATAATCCATTGGTTTGGAATACCACAAGTTAATTGATTTGGAATACCACAAGTTAATTGATTCACCAATCCTGATTTTTGTTCTACAATTCAATTTAAAGCTGAAGAACTATAAGCAAATACACTTGGTGCGACCATCTATGTCGAGGAGGGGAGTGCATGTGAGCCTGGACTCTGCCATGCCTATGTGCAGTAGTATGCTCTCCAGTATAGGGAACCTTGACTCTATCGTGAAAGCTCTAAGCTCTTCTCTACCACCATTCCAGAAGCCCTAAGCTCCTCTCTTTTCTCTTTGCACACAAAGACAATGTCGCGAGCAAAGATTGCATCTCTCAGCATCCTTTGCATGTCCTCTAAATAATTATAACCAGAGTTACCAGAGTTCATTCTACACTACCCTTAGACATACCATCTTTCAAGATCCTTCACATGCACTATAAATAATTATAACTAGAGCTCATTCCTACACTACTCTTAGATATACCATCAGCTATGTTCATAATGGCTATCTGGATCAAACATCAACATATGCATACTATGAATTTTTGCCACCACCACATATGTACATGATATAGGCTACAATTTCTTCCCACCACCCTTATCCATATTGCATAACAAAAATTTCCTTCATGAAAACAAATGCCTATGTGAGTCGAAATTTACACCCATAGGCTATATGATGTCTGCCTCTAAGATTGTCCTGCTGAAAAAATATCTCTTTTAACATGCTTAGGTTTACTCAGAGCCTCCATAGTTACCATTTTCTACATATATATATGAATACAAATCTACCTTTACACACCTACAAGTTGACCTCTTTAAACTCTTAGCATTGGTTGTATATCATGCCCAATATCTGCTTATAAATAATAGAGCAAATAATTATATCATGCAAACTGTCAAGGTAAGTATATACTAAAGGCTTTACTATTTGGGTCTAGAAATAGACTCAAGGTTGTTTATAGATTTTTTCATAAATTATGGAGCTTATATTGTTATGTATTCTAATATTTTTTGAGTGTTATCAAATAATGTGTATATTTATGCATAGTGGTAGAATTTATCCCAAGAAAGTCCATTAAAAAAAGTGTCTTATATTCATGAAATTTATAAAATAATTTTTTATTTGAAAAAGAATGATATTTCTTTAAGTTATGTAGACTCCTATGTCATTTTGTAAGTCAAGTTAGTTTTTATGTCACAAACAACAGCAGTTTATAAATCTACGAAGGTCACACGTGTTTTCAATCTTGAAAAAAATTATAAAATTCATGTATTTTTTAAATTTATACATGGAATTCTAGATGTGTTTTCAAAAAACTATGTTTTTAAGCCATTTTTGAGATTTCACACATTTTGGGAGAGAATCTTTTTAGGTAACCCTCGTTAGTTACCTATTTTGCTCGCAATAGTGTTAGCATGCCTTAGGCCTGGCCATTTGTAAAAATCTGCATTATGAAATACCGAGTAACTGCGCATAATCCAAATACACCACATATATTCTGCCTTAATTGTATTCCATAAATTAGACGAGCATCCAGTAAAGTCCTTAAGTAAGATTTGCTTCCACGTTAACTGTGTTTTCTTGATAGGTAAAAGACATTGTTGCATAAACTCTAGGAGACCTTTAGTGAACTTGCAAGAGATAAAGAGGTGGGGTATTGTCTCCTCTTCTTGTCTACATCTAGGGCAAAGACCATCTCCAATTCTGATTTTTTGGCTCTAGAATTTGTCCATAGTCCTTTGTGCATGACTAACCATAGCAATTAGACTTCTTAGGGGGAATTATAGAAGACCTATTTTGGAGATTCTGAATTCCCATTGTTTCTTATCCCACACTAGGTTTCATTTAGCATTCAACCTAAGGTGCACTGGCAAACCTTTAATGGCAAACCTTTAAACATCAAGGGGGTGATGGGAAAAAGAGCATTGGAATTAGATCAGTTAAAGGCATCTAACGTAAAGGCACTCCTACATTGGATGAGTGTAGCCTTTTCTGGGTCCCACTTGGTTAGTCTGGACTGGAGGAAGAGTATATCCTCTCTATTAAGTCTAAAAATCTGCATTAACTATTCAAGTACCATCCATTTTTCCTTAGTGAAATCCCATACATCTCCACAACATTGTATACCTTCATTTGATAGCTTGTGAGCTCTCTTTAGATTGTGTTTACCTACACAGTCATCTAGGAAAAGTGAGAACCATATGGAGTCTAGATGGAAAATACATGCCACTTTCCTTTCAACCTTAGACAGACATAATGAGCCTCTCACTCTGTTCCATGCAACCCACATACTTTCGACCAGTTCAGAGCCAGTAGGTTTGATTTGAATCGAGCTCAAGAACAATGGGAGAACCAAGAGGTTTTTCCATTGAGGCATCAAAGATAGCCACCCAAGTTTCTATGTAGTAGGAAAGCCCAATCCGAATCATGCTGACTCACACTTCTTATAATCCATTTAGTAGCCATTCTATTTGCTAGGTCCTCCACATTTGGAATACCCAACCCCCTCTTCTTTTTAGGCTGAGTGCGATATGTCTAGGCAACATTTGGAATTTTATATATATTAGCATCTCCCACCCATAGAAAATTTTGGCATAATGTCTAAAGCCCTTTGATATTAATTTGACAAGTACGAGAAGAAGTATATAGTTGTGGGAATGGGTAGATGTTTGAGAATCAAGCATCTTCCTGCTAGATTTTGTTGTTATCCTTTCCTTATGTCAAACTTTTCCTTAATGTTTTCCATTACCCACTGTCATCTATGTTTCATGGTCACTCCAAATCCCATTGGGATACCTAGTAGTCTGAACTCTTTGATGACTTGATAGCCCTGCTCAATTACCCACTCTGGAGGGTCTTTAATCAGCATTTTGATAACAATGTTTTGATGATTAATTAGGGAGCCTTATGCAGTACAAAAAACCTAGAGGTAGTACCATAACATTCTGATTGATTTTTCATCATTGTGAATTATGCCGTTAGTGTCATTTTCAAAAAGCTGCAAACACAATTGACATTTGTTATTCGGTAGGTCTATGCCTTTCAAATCTCCTCTCTTCATGTCATCTTGAACCAGCCAACCAAGTGCATCGGCACCTGTGGCAAAGAGTGAAGGAGCAAGTGGGTAGCCCTGTCTGATTGACCTCTTAAGCTCGAAGGGTTCTGAGAGTCTCCCGTTGATCACCACTCTGGCCCTGGCATTCCCAAACAATGTAACTTCTACATCTCACTTAAAAGTTTGAAAACCACAAAAAAAGGAAACTTACCTATACATATCATGGTGATAAGTTTTTTAATAAGTCTAGCTTGTAATAATATTCTTTTAATGTAGGTCTTGGGTTCAAAACCACACAAGTTGATTAAGGCATATAAAAAACAATCTGGTCAATATTAGTTATTTATACATATTTAAGTTAATTTTTTAATTTTCCTTACAGCCAAAATAAAAAACAATGAAAAATAATAAGTATGGGGGCCTAGAGCCAATCTTTATTGTTCCAAAATAAAACAATCCGATCAATATTCTTTAAGCACGTTGAGTCTATTTTTTTGCACCATACATTAGAAGTCAGATTTATGCATCATTAGCTTGCCCAACCAAAAACACTTGAAGGTATGTTAATCAATCTTGTAAATGAAGTTTTAGGTTCACATACCACTTAATGATGGTGAAATGCACATAATATTTCAACCAAATCTCTTTCCTTAAAGCATGTTTTGAATGGCTAATAGATAGACATCAGAATAAGACCAATGTTCATACCAAGCCTACAAAGCCTTAGAATACACTCAAAACTTTAACATCTCACTTGAAAGTTTGAAAACCATAAAATAGGAAACTTACCTATACATATCATGGTGATAACTTTTTAAATAAGACTAGTTTGTAATAATACTTTTTTAATCAAGGTCTCACATTCAAAACCACACAAGTTGCTTAAGGCATATAAAAAAATAATCTGGTCAATATTAGTTATTTGTACATATTAAAGTTTATTTTTTTATTGGCCTTATAGGTTTAAAAAAACAGTGAAAAACGTTAAGTATGAGGGCCTAGAGCAAATCTTTATTTTTCAAAAAAAAAAAACAATGCAATCAATATTATTTAAGCAAGTTGAATCTATTGTTTTGCACCATACGTTAGAAGTCAGATTTATGCATCGTTAGCTTGCCCAACCAAAAACACTTGAAGGTATGTTAATCAATCTTGTGAATGGAGTTCTGGGTTCACATACCACTTAATGATGATGAAATGCATGTCTTGAATGGGTAATAGATAGACATTAGAATAAGACCAATGTTCATACCAAGCCTACAAAGCCTTTAAATGCACTCAACACTTTTACATCTCACTTGAAAGTTTGAGAACCAAAAAAAGGAAACTTACCTATACATATCATGGTGACATGTTTTTTAATAATACTAGTTTGTAATAAAAATTTTTTTTATCAAGGTCTCGGGTTCAAAACCACACAAGTTGCTTAAGGCATATAAAAAGCAATCTGGTCAATATTGTTATTTGTATATATTTAAGTTAATTTTTATATTGGCTTCAAAGACCAATAAAAAAATTGTAAGATTCCTCCCCAGCCTCTCAAAATGTCCAGCATCTTCCCCTGTAATCAATCCCTCTTCAGAAATATAAAAGACTTGTTTCTAACTGTTTTAACCTAGAGAGAGAAAATATTCTAGAGAGAGAATATTCAGATTTTTAATATTTTTGGATAGAAAATTATCTCATCTTATTAAAATAAGTTCCCCTCAAACAGAAATTCAAAAAGAACTTTCCAATGTGCAATTGGAATTAATTGGAAATGGGTATAAAGGACCTTAGCCTAAGGGTCTAGATTTCAGAAATTTTTGGATTATGATCCAATTAAGGTTTCTATGGTCCAATAGTATCAATCCATGTGTAGGGAGGAGATAAATCCAATTTGTAAAAGAAGATACCCAAAAATGAGTAAATGCTCACATAAGATGAAGAGTTGAAAATGTACAAGGTTTATTAGTAAAAAACTATGAGTAATATTAAAAATATGAGATATTTTGGGTATAATGATTCCATTTTGACACATATGTAAGGAAGGGGAGTTCTTTAAAGGAGGTGCATATTTCACATAAGATGAAGAGTTGAAAATGTACAAGGTTTATTAGTAAAAAACTATGAGCAATATTAAAAATATGAGATATTTTGGGTATAATGATTCCATTTTGACACATATGTAAGGAAGGGGAGTTCTTTAAAGGAGGTGCATATTTCACATAAGATGAAGAGTTGAAAATGCACAAGGTTTATTAGTAAAAAACTATGAGCAATATTAAAAATATGAGATATTTTGGGTATAATGATTCCATTTTGACACATATGTAAGGAAGGGGAGTTCTTTAAAGGAGGTGCATATTTCACATGCTTGAATGAGTTTTAAACTCATAAAAATTGAGATATTTCATCTCTCCTCTCTCCTAATTCAAGTCTAGTTACAAAAAGTTAGCTCAACTGACCTAAAAATGGTCAAAAATTGACCAAACTGAGTTGAAAAATTCTAGAATCAGTTTGTTTGGTTAGGAACTCACTTTTTCCTATAAATAGAGGCCTTCCCCTTTGTTGAAACTCAACAATGTTTAATGCATTGTTACTCTACTTCACCTAAGCCAAGAACTGTGAATTCATTAATAATTCACTAGTTTTTGACACTTCCTTCTTTTTTCAATCCCCATTGGTGGCTCCATCAACATACTAAACCAATTGATTGGTTGGGGGCCTCTACCGTGAACAAAGAATCAAGTAATTTGTAAGGTAATTAGTGAATATTGATCTTTTCTATAATTTCTCAATGTTTCTCTCTTCTCAACCCCTCTCAAGCTTGAGAAGCTTAATTGGTATGGTTTTTAAATGCTATTGAAGTTAATTGATGAATAGTAGTGAAGAGTTACATAATTTGATGAATGCTATTGAAGTTAATTGATTAATGATAGTAAAGAATTACATAAATTTTTATTTATGTTTAAATTCTAATGGTTTTTATGTAATTTCTCTCTCTCACTCAAGAAATGGTCATACTCATGATCCATTCTCAATCCAAATGAAGCTTTTCATAAATCTTTTCCTTAATCCAAGATTAATCTATGCTTGAGACCAAATTAATGGTTTTTTTCTATGCTTTTAGTTTATATATTTCATGATTATTTTTTATTCAATCCATTATGGGTTAATGATCCAATTAGGGATCCTTAACCCATAATGGGTTAATGATCCAATTAGGGATCATTCTAATCATTCCCTTGAAGATAAGCTTTATCTTTTAAAATAACTGAGATTTATCAGTCATAGCAGCGGCGCTATGGTAAAATTTTGTAAAAATTTACACATAAAATAATTTCATTCAAAGCACGAAAAGAGGACTTCCTACCATATTCTAGGAATTATCATCCTAGATTAATTAAAAGAATTTCATTGTAATCATGGAGAAATTAGATTTTTATATTACGCATAAAGGATAAATTTTTATATCAAAAGTGTTACTTTTATCATTTTTATTTTCATGCATAGAAGTATGCATTAAGGATAAATTTTTATATCAAAAGTGTTACTTTTATTAATTTTTATTTTCATGCATAGAAGTATGCATAAAGGATAAATTTTTATATCAAAAGTGTTATTTTTATCATTTTTATTTTCATGCATAGAAGTATGCATAAAGGATAAATTTTAAAATCAAAAGTGTTACTTTTATCAAATTTTATTTTCATGCATAGAAGTATGCATAAAGGATAAATTTTTATATCAAAAGTGTTATTTTTATCATTTTTTATTTTCATGCATAGAAGTATGCATAAAGGATAAATTTTTATATCAAAAGTGTTACTTTTATCAATTTTTATTTTCATGCATAGAAGTATGCATAAAGGATAAGTTTTTATATCAAAAGTGTTATTTTTATCATTTTTATTTTCATGCATAGAAGTATGCATAAAGGATAAATTTTTATATCAAAAGTGTTACTTTTATCATTTTTATTTTCATGCATAAAGGTATGCATAAAAGCTGATTATTTTATTATAAAAGTGTGACTTTTATCATAATTAAATTTTATGCATAAAGGTATGCATAAAAGCTGATTATTTTATTATAAAAGTGTGACTTTTATCATAATTGAATTTCATGCATAAAGGTATGCATAAAAGTTGATTATTTTATTATAAAAGTGTGTCTTTTATTATATTGAATTTCATGCATAGAGGTATGCATAAAAGTTGATTATTTTATTATAAAAGTGTGACTTATCATAATTGAATTTCATGCATAGAGGTATGCATAAAAGTTGATTATTTTATTGTAAGAGTGTTACTTTTATCATATTGGATTTCATGCATAGAGGTATGCATAAAAGTTGATTATTTTATTGTAAGAGTGTTACTTTTATCATATTGGATTTCATGCATAGATGTATGCATAAAAGATATTCTTTTTATACTAAAAGTGTGATTTTCATCATAAATGGATTTTATGCATAACTTAGATGCATAAGAGAAATTCTTTTATTCTAAAAGTGTAATTCCTACCAAATTGAATTTATGCATAAGAAGATGCATAAAAGTTTGATTTTTAATTCAAAGTGTCATTCTCATCTAAATTGAATTTATGCATAGGAAGATGCATAAAAGAATAAGATTTCAATTCAAAAGCGTTATTCTCATCCAAATTGAATTTATGCATAGGAAGATGCATAAAAGATGGATTTTTAATTCAAAAATGTCAATTCTCATCCAAATTGAATTTATGCATAGGAAGATGCATAAAAGATTGAATTTTAATTCAAAAGTGTCATTTTCATTTAAAATGAAATTATGCATAGGAAGATGCATAAAAGATTGATTTTTAATTTGAAAGTGTTAGTCTCCTTAAATGGAATTTATGCATAAATAAAAATGTAGAGAAATCTTATATCAAATATAAGAATTTTCTTGTATTCTATAAAAAGATATGAAATGTGATAAGACGTGATAAGAGGTGTATGAGATGTGATAATATGTGATAAGATGTGTATGGGAAGTGATAAGATGTGATAAGAGGTGTATGAGATGTGATAAGATGTGTATAAGATATGATAGGATATGATAGGATGTATATGGAATGTGTATGGCGAGAATGGATGTAATATGGATGTATGGATGTAGATACGGATATGTATGTATGAATGTGAATGTGGATGTGGATGTGTATGTATGAATGTGAATGTGGATGTGGATGTGGATGTGGATGTGGATGTATGGATATGAATGTAGATGTGGATGTGGATGTATGGATGTAGATACGGATGTGGATGTATGTATGTGGAAGTGGATGTATGAATGAGGATGTGAAAATGGATATATGCATGGATGTGTACGTAGAATAATGAATGTGAATGTGTATGGGAAATAATGTGTCGTCGATATGAGTGAATGGATGATGATGAATACATATGAATGGGATGTGGAATAAGTAATGTGGACTAAGGAGGATAAAATGGAAAAGACGAGAGTTCGATATAGAAACTGTATTTTGTGAACTGTTTGTAAATGAATGTTTTATGTCAAGAATGCTGGGGAAGCATTTTGACCGTCTTGTGGATTAAGGTCAAGGAGACCTAACTAATAAAGTTGCAACAACTGCTGACGGAGAGTCAATGGAGGACGTCTCGCGTAGCAAGGTCGGCCGAGGTCTTGATTTAAATGGTGAGCTTCCGGTATGGTGGATTAGGGACCAAGGAAGCGGCCTATGAGTGAAGCGCTAGGTCACCTGCGAAGGATCCTAGAGGGTGCTGACCATACGGTGCTCGGGCTCTGGGTCGCCGAAGATACCCACACGTGCGTCGTGGAAGATATTGGAACAAGGAGTAAGAGTTGTTTTCTGAAACCAGGCATGGATCTGGTTGATTGACCTTACTGGTCCTCAACGGATGAGTCCATGGCTCTTTTATATGGATCTATGGGTTGATCTTGCTGATCTTCCACGGATTTTCCATTCTATTATATGAATATATTGCCGGTTACTATGAGCTAGGAACTATGGAAAAGACCCCTGAGTGAACAGGTGGTGAGCGTTCTGGTTGCCAATAATGCCATAAGTATACCGATGAATGAATGACTGGAAATAAGGATTCAACCAGAGACTTTGAGGATTGTCATCAGTGACATAATGGTTTCATTAAAGGATTGTTTTAAAGTTAGCTGATGCTAAGAAAAAGGTAATTTCATATTGGGTGTGTAAGTGGTGTGACTAGTTTTATGTTTGCATGAACTTCTGGCTAGGGGGCCTTGGAACTCTTTTCCTTGGTACCCGGGACAAAACCTAACCAAATTCTTAATTGGATCCCATCATGGGACTGGATGGGGTTAGGCTGGACTGATGGATCCATAAATCGAGACTCAATTTCTGTTATTACGATAGATAAAGTACATCCATGATAGTAATTATTCTATGGATAGGAATCAACGGCTGTGTCTCTTGATGGGGAAAAATCGTTGATCCCAATGATCCAAGTGCAAGTTTCTTCCTTGATCCGACTGAGTATCTTTATAGGTGCAGTCGGATCAGCGTGATCAGTAATGATCTTGACTACGTTAGAGTAAAAAGTTATCCTGGTGGAATCGCCCGTGCTTTCCGAGAAAGGGAAGTTTTTCCGGGTTCGGTTTTGGAAAAACCGACAGATTAGTCTCTTGTCCGGATATCTGTGGACGAGGCCCCGAGTGTGGGTCCCTGCCCCGCGCATGAAGTGCTACTTCCACTGCGAGTACCCCAAATCCGTCGCACGATGGGGACAGGGATCTCACAGTTGGTATCAGAGCAAAATTGAAAGCTAATAAAGATAATTAAATTCTTATCTGAAATTAGTAATAAGAATTCAGAAACAGCATTTTCATAATGTATTGTCATTCCGTAAGCTTCTTTAATGAAGAAATTTTAATCAAAGAAATTGTTTTTTATATATGGAAGTTCCCCATTTATCTGGTACTCTGGCTCCGCACCTGTAATAAGATTCCAAAAACCTTAATTGGTCTAATTCCTTTTACATGGACTTAGTGGACATCAACAAACATGTTATCCATGTCCCCTTTTTTAAGTATTCAAAAATGGGAATTGGGAAATTCCCAAATTCACTAATATGGTGTTTAATGCGTATGACTCAAGAATCTAAATCTAGAATTTTTGTTGTGTGCAGTTTTGACATTTTGAAACAATTAATATTTGTAGCTTACTAAGGGGCTTTTACATATAACTTTAATATCTCAATGGATAGAGTAAGCATTGTATCACCTTTAAAAAATTGCAAACACATTAAAACCATGCATTGGTTTGGATACAAATGGATGCTAAAAAGTGGTGTATCAAACACACACAACTTCCTACTATTTTAGACACTCTCAATTGAATTTTATTTCATGTGAAACTTGGCCAAATCTTTGACACAAATATAAAATAATTACTTGGAATTTCTCACGGGGCTTAGTGATTTTTTTCTCTAAGCTTATAAGGCGATTTTCTCAAACCTGAGTTGCAGTCTCATGCAAGTCCTATTTATGGGTGTAATTCCTTATCGTGCGAGCATCCAAATTACAAGGTTACATTTTTTAAAGACACACTAGGTCACATATTCAAACTCCTCAAGAGGGATTTTGAATATGTCCTTCCTAGCGCAAGTAGCATTTTATTTGCATCGTCCGAAAAAGGATACTTAAGTGTCCTTTTTTGGTACCAAACTAGTGTTAATAGATCTTTACCGAATAGACTATATGGCCTCTTGTGACAAATATTAAACAAGACAAGTATTTGATAAAGTTATCAAATGTATTCCGAAGCACAAATTAATTAAATATTAAAAATGGGTATGGTTTTTTTTTAATCATTGGTGCGACAAGGTTTCTTTAAGTATTTTATATATATATATATATATATATATATATATATATACATATATATATACTATCTTTGTTTCTCAACCCATTTCTTTTACTCTCTCTCTTTTTCTCACTGAAAAAAGATCATGATTGTTATTTAATGTAAAGTTTGTTTATGTTTTATGCAGAGATATGTCATTAGACATATTAAAGTTGGTGTATGAAAATAATAAATTGTCAGATACGCTCTTCTTTGAAGAGGTTCCACAATTGGGTTTTTCCAGATACCATGTACATCAACCCAACCCAAAATGGGAAGTGTATGGATCTGATAGATGGGATGATGACAATACCCGGTACATTTATATAGTATTAGACCCTTGTAGGTTAAATGATAATATCAAGCTCCTCTTGATCAAAGAGGCATTGGGATTACTGGATGGGTTCTATATTGTGGGTAGCTGATGTAGGAGCCCTGAGGAAAAGTGCTTCATTCTTAGGGAAATATTGAAGTGCATTCTGAGAAGGAAATTAGTGAACATAATGATGTAATAATCTTTGAGGTTATTAATGGAAGTTTGTCTTCTCTATATTCTCTCTCTCTCTCTCTCTCTCTCTCTCTCTCTATATATATATATATATATATATATATATATATATATATATATATCTGTCACACACACATACACACACACACTCAGACACATGTAACACACAAATATTTACTCTTGCCTTTGAGGTTATTAATGGATGTTTGCCTTCTCTCTATTCTCTCTCTCTCTCTCTCTCTCTCTCTCACACACACACACACACACACATACACACACACAAACACACACTTAGACACATGTAACACACAGGTAGTTACTCGTGCCTTTGAAAAATTGAGAGAGAGGGAGAGAAAGAGAGAGACCATAAGTTTTTTGTTGTTTAGCTTTGTGTGTGATTGTGTAGAGGCAAGGCACAATGTCTCTAGCCAGCAAACTTGGTGGTGTCGAATATCATTCTCTCTTCAACTTGAGGTAGGTTTTATTGTTGCCCTTTTTTCTCAATCTATTTTTGTGATGCATAGATAAAGAGGTTTGTTTATGTTGATATGTTCGGTTAGCTAAGAGAGAGAGAGAGAGAGAGAGAGAGAGAGAGAGAGAGAGAGAGAGAGAGAGAGAGAGAAGACAACACACAATAAAATACTTGATAATTGGAATGGTAAATGTGAATGTTATAATGTTTTTTATGTGTTTAATACCATAGTGTGCACATAAATAGTGTTTAATACCTTAGTGGCAAGACTGGCTAGGCTATAAAATTTTCAATTATTAGACCATTGCGTTTGATTGTAGAAAGAGTTCTCGAGAGAGACTAGATGACCCTAGAGAATATACATATGTTAAATTATTTCAGTGCTTTGACTATATTATTATTTAAATAGTAGAGAAATGTGCTTGAAAAGTAAAGAACTACTTTATGGTTGCTAATATTAGTCTCTTAGAGATGAAATTATAGGGCTTGAAAAGTAAAGAATTACTTTATGGTTGCTAATATTAGGCTTTGAGACATGAAATTATAGGGCTTGATAAGAGAATAAATTGTTTTCTCTTTGCAACTAGGAGGTATTTACATGTTTATAGTGCTGGTATATAGGGTTATAAAACATGTTGACTAAGATATAAAGAGATTTTGTAGAGCCTTAATATTTTCATTTTGTATTTCAGCTAATGGAGATCTTGAATGATAACAACAATTCAAATCCCATAGTGGATGCGTATGGACCTTCCAATTCTAATGTAGCATTGCCTACCCCACTAGAGTTTATGATGAATGTTCGTGCTGCGAAACACCTTGCTCGGTCAAGGTCTCCATCAGGAGAGCCAAGTGCTAAACGTCTACAGACTATTGTGGACATGTGCAAGCGCACTGAGAAAAAATAGGTTGCTTGCAAGGATTTCTTAGATGCAATTTGGGGGTCCGTGGAAGTGGCACTCAAAAGGGAGATATGATGAGAGATGAGTTGACACATCATCTTCATTGTGTTCTCGGTAGCAGTGCTTGCATGGAGGCCAACCAAATAGACATAATTTTCTTTATGGAAAATTTGCATGTTGAAATTGGAAAGCATCTAGGTGGATGTACTAGGACATGTAAAGAACAAGCCAATTCTTTAAAAGATTTACGGGCATTAGGCTCCAAGGTACTGACTCTAAAGATATCCGTTAATTAACTTAATGCTATTATGAAGAAGAGTCATACGCCGGAGAGCAGGGTAGATGCCTAGAGATTTTGCGAGAGTATGATGTTTTGTATTCATCTTTCATGCTTTGACTCTATGGGTGATATTAATGAATCTTATATTTTCTCCAAGTCTTCATATCTATCAACATGTTTAATAGTCCTACGTTTTTTTCTTGCTCTCTCTCTCTCTCTCTCTCTCTCTCTCTCTCCCTCTCTTTGGAGTAATGCCTATGTTAGCAAGCAGCAACCTACTGTTGCTTTATCTAGTACAGAGGCTTAATACAGGGGTGCAGCCATTGCTACATGTGAAGGAGTATGGTTAAAGAGTCTCTTGGCTGATTTGGGTGAGCATATTGATGGCAAGGTTGTCATTCTCATTGTGACAACATGAGCAGCATACAGTTGGCCAAGAATCTAGTTTTTCATGCGCGGAACAAACACATAGAGGTCCACTATCACTTTGTCAGAGAGAAAGTGCTGGATGGTACAGTGGATTTATAGTATGTGAAGACTGAAGAGCATGTGGCCGACATCTTTACAAAGCCACTTAGCAGGGAGAAGTTTGAGTACTTCCGTACTATGTTGGGAGTACGTGGGATGAGCTTGAGGGGGAGTGTTGAGAGCTTTGATAGCCCCAGCTCATCTACATCTTCATCTATGGCAGTACATTATGAGCTTGAGAGAGGCTGTTAAGATTCAAGCTCGATGTCAGCGTGTGCCAGCTGTGCTATGTGCTGGCATGTTAGGTAGTAACATGTGTGAGACATAAATGACCGTGTCCAGCTTGTCATAGTGTGTGGACATTAGCTAGGGTTAGCTGTGTGTGGACACAACACAGTGTGTGTGTTGTGTATTATGGATTATGGCTTAATGCATTGTGTGAGAAGTGAGATGGCTTCCCTCTATGGTTAGGGTTTGTAATATACATTAGGGTTTGCTCTTGTGTGTGTGTCTCCTCTCCCTCTACCTATTTTTCATCATTGGGGTCATACAAGAATGCATGCTCTTTTCATTGAGCATTGCCCTGGCCACATCACAAATGACTCTATTCTTCCTCTCAGTAACACCGTTTTGCTGAGGTTTGTACTTGCAAGTTAACTGGCTTCTTATGCCATGCTTTCTCAAGAAATGCTCAAAAGCATGTGAGGTGTATTCACCACCTCCATCTGTCCTCAAACATTTTATCCAAGAGCCATATTGCTTCTCTGCAAAAGCTTTGAAGTCCATAAACTTTCCCAAGAGTTTAACTTTAAACTGAGCATGCACGAACCGAGCAGAGACAGAAACCGAGTATGCAAAGACCGAGCGAAGGAGTAAAAAGAGAAACACGAAGAGAAGTGATAGAATTCAACCACTATAGAACCAAAATCACACCTCTTATCTACTCTAATTGTTTATTGAAAACTCTCAAACCTTACAACACCACGACTTGAAGCGACAAAAAAACCCTCCATGCATGCTCAAATTTGATAATTAAACCATATGATAGAGATTAAAAGACCCGAGGTTATCAAATTTTTCAAACCAACCCATACAATACTCATAGTCTTAGCACAATAGTCATTGTCTTAACACAACACAAAAAGATCAATACACTTCACACCCTCTCTTCTCCACACTCATCATCTACAAAACAACATCCCACTCTTCCCCCTTTATTGGTTTTTGTCTTGATTGTATCATAGGAGGCATCCTTGCTCATCTCCCTTACAACTTCCTCCGCATAACATGGTAGTACACTACAATAAGAATTTTATAAACCGCATTTCATTAACATTTCAAAGCACATGGCAAAAACTCACACACAAAAGAATATCATCCTAGAGTGCATATAATGTCCTAAATAAGTCAATAGTAGTAATCTTGACAAACCATGACAAAACACAAGTCAATAGTAGTAACCATACTAATCAAAAGGGCAGCCATATGCATCATCCACTGGCTCACTCTCTGAAATCTCCTCGTCTGAGCTGGACTGATCTCTAGTACCTGCAGAAGGTCCCTCTACCAAAGGTTGTAGAATGTGACCAACAATGTCAGGGTCACTATCAAAAGAATAACAAGGACGGCCAGATGCGATGCATGCACGCATCAAAGGGACTGTACCACTACCCATCTCCAAAGCCAATCCTCCGGGAGGACAAAGAGCCTCTAGAAAGCATCGCACAAATCCAACACTCTGCTGCATACCTGATCTCAAATGTGCCTCCTCGCCAGCCTCTAATACCCTCACAGTATCTGGCAACGACGAATGACATGCCGTGAGAACTGCACACCATGATCATGTTGTAATGTGGCACTCTCCTGAAGACATAAAGAGGCCATGTAGCCTCGACGTCGTAGCATGTACAAGTAGAAGGCATCCATCGCACAATAATGATAAAAAATAGAGACATGTCACAAACTAATAAAGAACAACAAAGCACCAAGAAAACTAAGTGTACAATAACCATGTCAAATACCTCTACGGCAATACCCTCAATTGTAACCTCATCCATGAAGGCTAAGTCCTCAACTATGAATCTATGCACAATCTCCAACTCACACCACGGGGCATGTTTCTCCACCCACGAGGGAGAGTCCCCTGACAGAAAGAAATACATTTTAAACATTGACAATTATGTAACAATCTTATTCACAAGTACCTAACAATCCTATTTACATATTTCTGACTCAAAGAATCACCTGAAATGGAGGCAAGACAAACAACCCATCTTGAGTCCGCCAAACAAACTACTGCCACTCCAAGTCCATGCCGAATATGATCCTCCGACACCTTGTTCCACAATGGAACACCATCTCATCCATGCGTAGAGTCCATGGGAAGATCCAAGAGCACAAAGTCAGCAGCCCATGCTACCGTCTTTTTCTTTTTCTTAAACTCCACCCCCCAATTTATTGTTTTCAGAAAAAAATGTATGGATCTTTGCATAATCCTCATTTCTAATAGAGGATGCAAAATCCTTACCCATAGAAATATAATCTCCACATCCAAATGAAAAGATAGAGCGATCCAAAGAAGCCCCCCCTTGTATGGACAAGAGTGGCACATATTCTTTTTGGGATGGTGGTCTAGGACGTGAGGATGGACCTAAATAATCACGCCAAGTATAATGAATGAACAACAAGCATAACATACAAAACAATCGACTTGCGTATATCCATAAAAAGAAGTATACGTCAAGGAGGCCTCAAAGTCAAATAATGAGATGCCATAAATGTTGGGAATTCCATTGTATCCCCACCCAAATTAGACCTTAATAGATACAACATTATTTTCAAACCTTCAACATCAAAAATGCTACACCAATTAATAAATGGCATACCAAATGATTAAAACATACAACAAAGGCTATAACGGTCGGCGCGGCCACCATCAGATTGAATATGAGATTCCATAAGGAGGCCTCAAAGTCAAATAATGAGATTCCATAAATGTTGGGAATTCCATTCGTGTCCACCAAATGAGACCTTAGTAGGTACTACATTATTTTTAAGCCTTCAACATCAAAAATGATACACCAATTAATAAATGGCATAACCCAATGATTAACATACGACAAAGGCATCAGATTGAATATGAATTTCGATCTTGTTTCTTAATCATCATCCATCCACTCAGCAGTGAGGACTCCAGCTAGCGAGGCTGCATCCCTTGACGGAGCAGCCTTAAATGAAGGGTAGCACACGCGCAAGCAACTATGCTTAGAGGTTTAATAAGAGCTAAACATATGAGAAACTGTGTTCTTAGAGGTTTAATAAGAACTACACACACACACACACGCACACGCACATATATATATTAGACTATAAATAAATACAAACGTGAAATAAAATACAATTAGCCTAATGTGTGTATGTGTGTGTCTGTGTGTGTGGCTATATATATGTGTGTGTAAATATATATATATATATATATATATATATATATATATATATATATATAGAGAGAGAGAGAGAGAGAGAGACATATATAGGCTATATATATATATGTGTGTGTGTATGTGTGTGTGTGTCTAGGCTATATATGTTTTAGGCCACAAACACAAACACTCACATATGGCTGAAATGTATTAGGCTGTATATTTTATTACACACACACACACACACACACAATATAAAGATAATATAATATAATATATAATACAGACATATATATATATATATATATATTAGGGTTTATATATCTTTTAGGCTATATATATTTGTGTGTGTGGCCGGCCTAAAATATATAATTGAATATATAAATATTGACACATATTAGGATATATGTATTTTAGTGTGTGTGTGTATATACATATATTAGGATATATGTATTTTAGTGTGTGTGTGTATATATATATATTAGAATATATATAAATACAAAAATGGAATGAAATACATATAGCCTAATGTGTGTGTGTGTGTGTGTGCACATTACTTTTCTCTATCATGGAGCCCTAGCTTGAATTTCTAATAAAAATTTCGAAAAAAAAAACCACTCCCAACGGCCTATCTAATGCATATAAGCAAGATAGAAGATTTTTAGATTTTTGCATACATCCACTTCAATGATAATAAATCATCCAATAAATTACATACATATGACAAAAAGAGCCACTCCTATTTACACATGACCAAAAAAAGCCTTAGTTCATGTACATAAGCAAGACATGAATTACACACATATGATAAAAAGAGTCACTCCTACATACACATGTGACAAAAGAGACACTCTCAAAAACCTACTTAATGTAGATAAGCAAGAAAAGTGCTACTTAGATCTTTGCATGCATCCACTTTAAATATCATAAATATTTTATTAAATTACATATGCATAACAAAACCAGCCACTCCCAAAACGCCTAATCAATATGTAGATAAGAAAGACAATCACTACTTCCCTCTTTGCATGCGTCCACTTTTGATTGCATATACATAGCAAAAAGAGCCACTCCTAAAAAATTATTCAACGTAGATAAGCAAGAAAATTTATAATTAGATCTTTTCACATTACATACGCATGATAAGAAGACTCACTCCCCAAAAACCTATTTGATGAAGGTAAGCAAGTTAATTTGCCTCCATAGATCATTGCATGTATCCTCAAAGATCACATATCCTTCTTTCTTTAGCACCTTTCCATATCTTAAAAACCCGATCCTGCTCCATATCGTCCATCATAGGACCCGTAAGTGATACTCTCATGAGATCATCCAATGTTTTGATTGAAAGTCAGGTCCGCATATCATCTTTGATGAGGTTTTATTTTGAAAACCTCTTTCACATGCCACCATACTCGCTAGGATGACCAGAACTGCTTGCCATAGCTTCATGAGATTAGGAAAAGTATCTTGCCAAAATTACATCTGGCAAAACATTCTCCAAGCCTCTTTCATGGAAAATTCGTTGCAACTAAGCCACAAAAGGTGTCAACAAATGCATACAATTCCCGAAAACATGT
The DNA here is from genome assembly GCF_041138505.1 of Cibotium barometz. Taxonomy (NCBI): domain Eukaryota; kingdom Viridiplantae; phylum Streptophyta; class Polypodiopsida; order Cyatheales; family Cibotiaceae; genus Cibotium; species Cibotium barometz. The sequence goes on along the minus strand of NC_141082.1, from coordinate 14,458,301 downwards.
ATCATTATCAATATGTAGAAGAGCATTTTCCTTATTTGGTTTTGAAGTTGGTGCAAGAGTTTCTTAAGTCACCATTGTGCATTCTCTTCCCTCTTTATTTCATCCTCCACATAATGGAATGGGCTAAAGAGTTTAGATACATTAAAGAGGGGAAGGTGTAAGGAAAGGCCTTTCCCGAGAGGAAAATGGGGAGTTGGCACTAGTCAGTGACCCATTTTCCTAGGGAAAGGCCAACGCATGGCCTTTCCCAACCATCATGGTCTTGGGGAGTGGAACAATTTTTATTTTAATTCTCCTTATTGATGTGGCAATTTTTTATTCATTCTCTATTTTTTTTAGCATTGCCGTAGGCTACATTGCTGTAGGGGGAATTTGTTGCTGCCGCAAGGGACACCACCACCCGAATACGTCTGCTCTGCAGGGAGAATTCAAAAATTGGCAGCTCGTCCTCCATTCGCTCGTGTGCCGGCGTGCGTTCCTCCATTTTGCGTAGGTCTCCTGGACACATTCTCGATTGCCCCCATGAGCTCTCTCTCTCTCTCTCTCTCTCTCTCTCTCTCTCTCACTTTTGCATGGAGACTTAATGGTTTTTTTTGTGTGTTTGTGCTGGTGCTGGTGCTCTCACGTGCTCCGCTCGGCATCTTTCTTTTTGTTGGAGGTTCTCTCTTTTTTTTTTTTGAGGAAACACAGAGCTATATTACTGAGTATGAAAAATTCCCCAAAGTGCCAGTGGTGGCCTACTGAGGGGGCATACAAACTGTGCAGTGAGAGGCGTGTAGCCTGGGAGCGGTCAGTGCTACATCACGGTGGATGATGTGATGTGTGCAATATGAACCACTGTGGGGGAGTGTACTCCCATCTAGCATGTCCTTGTTGGAGGTTCTCTCTCTCTCTCTCTCTCTCTCTCTCTCACACACACACACACACACTTTTGCATGGAGGCTTAATGGGTTTTTTGTGTGTTTGTGCAGGTGCTGGTGCTCTCACGTGCTCCGCTCGCCATCTTTCTCTCTGTTGGAGGTTCTCTCTCTCTCTCTCTCTCTCTCTAAATTATTATTTTTTAATGTTTTTTTAGGTCGCTGATGTGTGCTTCCGTATCGCTTACGTGCTCTCCTCCCCTCGGTTACGTGCTCTCCTCCAGTCACCGGTCTGCGTACAGGTTCGCTCTCTCTATCTCTGATGTGTGCTTCCGTATCGCTTACGTGCTCTCCTCCAGTCACCGGTCTGCGTACAGGCTCGCTCTCTCTGTCTCTCTATATGGTGCATGGAGACCCCGAGCCTAGCCATAGGGGGTGGGATGTTGTGGTGGCAAGGGCAGGTTGCCAACACTCTCTGGATATATGAGAATGCACGATCGTGCATGTGTGGCCGAGATGCTATTATGGCGCGGGGGCGGGTCGCCATCACTCCCTAATATGCTGAATCTTGGTTGACAGAGAGAGAGAGAGAGAGAGAGACAGAGAATCGGATGATGGAGAGAGAGAGAGAGAGAGAGAGAGAGTCGGATGATGAGTGTTTTACACTGCCGATTTTGTGCATCCAAGCTAGCCATTGATGTGTGTGTCTGTTGATGAAACTCCTTAAGCCACATTTGGAAGTTTATGTGTAGTGTGTGTGTGTGTGTGTGTGTGTGGTGTGTGTGTGTGTGTGTGTGTGTGTGTGTGTGAGAGAGAGAGAGAGAGAGAGAGAGAGAGAGACTATGTGCATTA
>NC_141082.1:14364092-14454092 GCF_041138505.1 Cibotium barometz | reverse complement strand
TTGTGGTTGTGTGTGTGTGTGTGTGTGTGAGAGAGAGAGAGAGAGAGAGAGAGAGAGAGAGAGAGAGATCGAATTCACTTTGTGTGTGTGTATGTGTGTTTGAGAGAGAAAGCTTTTTTATTGGAGGTGAAAGTTTTTTAAAATGTTTTAATTACCAACACTCTCTATGACTTAAACACATCTAATGATGAATCTCCTTAACCCATAACCCACATTTGGAAGTTTATGAGTAGTACACGGTGTCCTACACCCTTCTGACATATCTATTGTAAACCTTGCATTTGACAAGAGAAGCAAGGATGGATAAACTATAATAGAATGCCTTACACTGTCAGTTTCATGCATGCAAGCTAGCCACATTGATCCATGTTTGTGTTGATGAATCTCCGTAAGCCACATTTGGAATTTTATGTGTAGTGTGTGCGTGTGTGTGTGAGAGAGAGAGAGAAAGAGAGAGAGAGAGACAGAGTGTGTGTCTGTGTGTGTGTTGTGTCTGTGTGTGGGAGAGAGAGAGAGAGAGAGTGTACATACATACATTTGTGTGAGGGTGTGTGCCCTTGCATGTTTGTTGCCTTTAAAGTGTGATAAAAGGTTATGTGGGTTTTTTATTGAATGGCATGTATTTTGTATATGCATTAACTTTGTAATTTATATTATGCCACATATTTTGTATAGATTACACACGCACATAGTAGACCGCATGTGTGTGTTTGGAGAGAGAGAGAGGGAGGGAGAGAGAGAGAGAGAGAGAGAGAGGGAGGGAGAGAGAGAGAGAGAGAGAGAGAGAGTGAGTGAGATTGAATTCACTTTATGAGTATCAGTGTGTGTGTGTGTGTGTGTGTGTGTGAGAGAGAGAGAGAGAGAGTATACATTTTGTCCATGTGTGTGTGAGTGTGTGTGCCCTTGCATGTTTGTGTGTTTGGAGAGAGAGAGAGGGAGAGAGAGAGAGACAGAGAGACAGACAGAGAGAGAGAGAGTGAGATTGAATTCACTTTGTGAGTATCAGTGTGTGTGTGTGTTTGGAGAGAGAGAGAGAGAGAGAGAGAGAGAGAGAGATATTGAATTCACTTTGTGAGTATCAGTGTGTGTGTGTGTGTGTGTGTGTGTGTGTGTGTGTGAGAGAGAGAGAGAGAGAGAGAGAGAGTACATTTTGTCCATGTGTGTGTGAGTGTGTGTGCCCTTGCATGTTTGTTGCCTTTAAAGTGTGATAAAAGGTTATGTGGGTTTGTGATTTGAATGGCATGTATTTTGTATGTGCATTAACTTTGTAATTTAACATATAACCATTTCAAAATACAACAGGGCGTGAGGTGTAGTTTTGGTCCCTCCAAAAAAACACCTAAAATCACCTAAAAATGTGAAAAAACTAATAATTTATGTGGAAAAAAATTAGTAACCTTATTTTAGACAGTTTTAATGACATTTTTGTTTCAAATGGCTCAGACACTTTTTTAAGTTCCAAACTCCACTCAAAATTGGTCACTTTCATGACAAATATTAATTTTCATCTTAAAAAAGCTTACAAATTTGGTCTAAAACAATCATTTGTTATTACCAATCAATGGAGAGTTCAATTTAAATCAAAATTTTAGGAATTAAAATCATTGTTATTTTTTAAAAATTAAAAAACAAAGATGTTCACATCTTCTTAAGATATAAATACTACAAAAACATTGTTATAACAAAAAAATATCTTTAGATAATGTGGGACAGGGGGTGAACGTCATCAATTATACTTTTCACCATGTGTTTTTTTTATTTATGACCGCTTTTGACAAGATCTATGATAAATTTATATTAGAGAAGAGATTTTCATCACAAAAACAATCGCGCTTTCCAAAAAGCAAAAAGTGCTTTTCAAAAAGCAAATGTGCTTTCTTTGCTTTTCTCTAAGAGGACGAGATCCTAATGAAGAATCTATTTTCAGATAAGAAATTTGACTTTGTTAAGTGATTGCTTTCCACAATTAAAGATTTGCATATTTTTTGGTTAGTTATAGCATACCATGCCAAATTAAGCATGGTTGCTTTTCTGCATGTATGCTAAAAATAACTAAAAAGCATACAAATCACTAATTATGGAAAGCAAGCACTGAACACAGTGATATTTCTTATTTGATCTCATCCTCTTCGAGTAAATCATGAAAAGCACATTTACTTTTTGGAAAGATCAGTTGCTTTTGTGATGAATATATCTTTTGTAATATAAATTTATGAACTCATTAAAAATCAAAGTCTTGCCTGCTCCCCACCACACCAACCCCCCCTGTGCTCCCTCCGCCCACCCCACATCACCCCCACCGCCCTACCCCCTCCTCCCACAATCCACACTGCACCTCCTCTCCCCCTGCGCCCCCCCAACTGCTCCTTGTACCCCACATCACCCCCATCGCCCTACCCCCTCCTCCCACAATCCACATTGCACCTCCTCTCCCCCTGCGCCCCCCCAACTGCTCCTTGTACCCCCCTCTGCTCCCGGCCTGCTCCCCTCTCACACGGCTCCCTCCCAGCACTACACTGCCTCCCCTCCCCTCCCCCCCACAAACTCGGCACCCCCGCATTCCCACCCTGCCCCGCCCCGCCCCGACCCTTCGCCCCCCCACTTGTCCCACCCTCTCCATTCCCCACCCCTCCCCCCCAACTTAACCCACCTCCCTCCCTCCCCCCCCCCAAAAAAAGCTATGCAACCCCACCGTGCCCTGCCATCCCCCCCCAACTTGCTCCACCCCCTCCATTCCCCGCCCCTTCCGCCCACACCCCCACCCCTCCCATTTATGGCCTGTACCTCCATCCCCCCTGCCCCCCCAACAAAAAAAAGCATCCCCACACCTCCTCCCCCCTCCCCCTCCCCTTTTCCCTCTGAAATGTGCCATTAACCACCCATTTCCTCCCAAATGTGCCACCAACCACCCATCTCCTCCCAAACGTGCCACCAACCACCCATCTCCTCCTTGCTCCTCCTCTAAATTTTAGGAGGTGCAGGGCAGAGTTGTATTCCAGAATACAGCCCTCCCCTAGAGCTCGAAAAAATGCAAGATTTGGAGTCACTATCTCATTTTGAGTTCCGGAAGCCGCCTCCTTCCTGTATTCTGGAATACGAGCTCTCTAGAGCTCGTATTCCAGAATACAGGAAGGAGGCGGCTTCCGGAACTCAAAATGAGATAGTGACTCCAAATCTTGCATTTTAGAGAGCTCGTATTCCAGAATACAGGAAGGAGGCGGCTTCCGGAACTCAAAATGAGATAGTGACTCCAAATCTTGCATTTTTTCGAGCTCTAGGGGAGGGCTGTCTAGAGCTCGTATTCCAGAATACAGGAAGGAGGCGGCTTCCGGAACTCAAAATGAGATAGTGACTCCAAATCTTGCATTTTTTCGAGCTCTAGGGGAGGGCTGTATTAGAGAGCTCGTATTCCAGAATACAGGAAGGAGGCGGCTTCCGGAACTCAAAATGAGATAGTGACTCCAAATCTTGCATTTTTTCGAGCTCTAGGGGAGGGTTGTATTCTGGAATACAACTCTGCCCTGCACCTCCTAAAATTTAGAGGAGGAACAAGGAGGAGATGGGTGGTTGGTGGCATGTTTGGGAGGAGATGGGTGGTTGGTGGCACATTTGGGAGGAAATGGGTGGTTAATGGCACATTTTGGAGGGAAAAAGGGGGGGATGCAAGGTCGGGGGTTGGGCGAGGGGGGAGGGGCTCTATTCTGGAATACAACTCTTCCCTAGAAGACCACCTCAATTTAGAGGAGGAGATGGGTGGTTGGTGACACATGTGGCACTTTTGGGAGGAAAGAGATGGTTAGTAACTTTTTTGGTAGGGGAAAAAGGGGTGCAAGGGAGGGACTATGATCATTTAATGATTGCTTTTGATGAGACACGTGATGAACTCTTTTTATAAAAGACATCTTCATCACAAAAGGAATCGCGCTTTTCAAAAAGCAAATGTGTTTTTTGTGCTTTTCTCAAAGAGGATGAGATCATAAAAGAAATCTCACTGCTTAAGTGCTTGTTTTTCACAATTAAAGATTTGTATTTTTTTTGTTATTTAAAGCATGTAAGAAAGCAACCATGCTTAATTTGGTCAAATTAAGCATTGTTGCTTTCCTTCATTCTTTAAATAACCAAAAAGCATGCAAATCACCAAATTGTGAAAAGCAAGCACTTAACAAAGTCAAATTTCTTATTTGAAAAATAGAATTGTGATCAGGATCTTGTCCTCTTTGAGAAAATTACAAAAACCACATTTAGTTTTTGGAAAGCATGGTTATTTGTGTGATGGAAATGTCTTCATTACTATAAATTCATCATAAATCTCATCAAAAGCAATCAAGAATCATAAAAAGGACATGGTGAAAAGTATAATTAATGACATTTAGTCCCCCCGCATTATTTTAAGAGATTTTTTTGTTATAATATTTTTTTTTAGTATTCAATTCAAATTTAGAGAAGTTATCTTAAGAATTTGATTTAAAGATGTGAAAATCTTTGTTTTTAAAAAACAATCATTTTTATTTATGAAATTTTGATGTAAATTGAAGTCTCCATTGATTTGGTAGTAACAAATGATGGTTTTACAACAAATTTTTAAGATTTTTTAAGGTGAAATTTATTTTATGTCATGAAAGTGTAAAATTTTGAGTGGATTTTGGAACTTGAAAAATGTGTCAGAGCAATTTGAAATAAAAATATTAGCAGCATTTCTTTGGCATGTGCATCACTGAGGTATCGAAGAAGAGAGAATAATCTCTAGAATTAATTGAAGAGCTAGAGAGACTTATGTATGGAGAGACTCAAGAAGCTTATATTGGTGTAAGAAAAACAAGCAAATGACTCCAATAAGAGAACAAAATGTGGAAAGAAAATGTTAATTAGCTCACAATGGGGATTATAATTATTGTCTTAGCAGAAAATGATGAGAGTGGATATCCCTTTTGATTCACAAAGATCATCAAAATTCAAGAAGAGAATCAAAGGGTATAGTCAATTGATGTGCACTAGTTCAAAACAAGCGGAGATGATGCACTAGCAAGAAAGTATACCTAGAGATAATTAAGGCAAGCCCAAAGGAAAAGAAAAAAGAGGACAGTCACCATGACACATAATATCAATCAAGATGATGTGAAAATTCTTATTTATGGCTTCACTCGAAAGAAATCTAGTTACCTTCGACAACAAACCATACAAATTTTATGGGAGGAAGTGAAGGATCTTTTGAACAAGGAATGCTAGATCTTTAGATGTCACTTTTTGATAATGTATTTTATTTTCAATAAAAATGATGGTTTTATACGTCCAAATTTGCATGACTTTTTGAAGTTCAAAAAGTTAATTTTGAGTATTTAAGTATGAAATTTTAGTTTTTTTTGTATTTTTTAAGAGGTTCATTCTAATTTTTACCTTTTTTGGGCAAAAAACTAGCATTTTTGGAGTTTTTTTGGTAGAATAAAAAATGAGTTGTAGTTTTGGCGGTTTAGGTGTACTTTCAAATGACCGACTGTTATTTATATTATACCACATATTTTGTATAGATTACACACGCACATGGTAGACCGCATGTGTGTGTGTGTGTGTGTGTGTGTGTGTGTGTGTGAGAGAGAGAGAGAGAGAGATTAAATTCTTTTTGTGAGTATGGGTGTGTGTGTGAGAGAGAGAAAGAGAGATAGAGAGAGTGTGTACATACATACATTTTTCCCATGTGTGTGTGAGTGTGTGTGCCCTTGCAGTTCACATTTCGATTTTATTTGTTTTTTCATTTTCCCGAAACTTTTGGCTTTCCGTATTTTGGAAAAACTATTGGAATTTTGAAATTTTTTGACCGTTCGTATTCTAAATGCGTTCGCGGTAAATTAATTTTTTTTTAAAATTCCTAAAAATTAGACAAAGGTTATTTAAAATTTTTGAAAAATGTGGGGTTGGTGTTTAGCATGTGGTGTGTCCATTCGAGTAACTTAGGACATCGATTATTCCATGTGCAGATGTGGGTACATCGGGGCACCGATGAATCCCTGGTTTCTGTTGTTATAAAGCCATGTTTTCCTACTTTATTTCGAATGGTTTACAGCGAGGAAACTACTTTGAGAGTTCCTCTGATCATCCACAGTCTGATGGGCAAACAGAGCGTATGAATCAGATTGCAAAGGATATGCTTCGTGTATATGTCTCTGGAAGAGCATCAAATTGGAAAAAATATCTTCCAATGATGATGGAATTTGCCTATAACAGTTCTAAACATACACCTATTGGTTTTAGTCTGTTCATGCTTATGTATGGGTATCATCCCAGGGCACCTATTGATGTCGGTCTTTAGGAAATCGAGCTTGATGCATTGAGGGATTTCTTGCGTGATATGCAGGAAATGCTGACCGAAGCTCGGGATTCTTTCAGGAGTGCTCAGGATAGGGCACGGTTCTATGCTGATAGAGGATGCTCAACTTGGCCTTTTTAACCAAGAGCGTTTGTTTATTTAAAAGCTAAAGATTTTGAGACTTTGTCAATATGAAACTGCTCAAATTTATCTCCTAGATATTGTGGTCTATTTCGATTTATACATCGGACTAGCATGGTTGCGTATAAACTAAAACTACCTCCAATTGTTAGAGTTCATTCAGTCTTTCATATCAATAGATTGAAAGGGAAACTGGGAGGTGAGGTTAACACAGTTACTCCTCAAGAACTCGTTGAAGTCGAAGAATTATCCTATGTTCCACATGAATCTGATAAGGTACTTGAATTCAAGGAAAGGAAACTTTGAAGTTGACTAATCCCTAAGGTTAAAATTAGGTGGAAAGATAGGAAAATAGAGGATTCGACTTGGGAGTCGGTTGAGATTGTTTAGCACAATTCTCTTTTTTTTCATTGCAAGAGTGCAATGTTTTGAGAGAGAGGAAGTATGTTATATGCACATTATGTGTACATATACTAGGAGGCTAACCCACATTAGGCTTGTGAGTATGGGAGCATGGGAACAAGCTCTAGTGGAGCATGGGAACAAGCTCTAGTGGAGCATGGGTTAGGATTAACCTTAAGGTTTAAGGTTAGGGTCAGGCAACCAAGGGTCACACATGGGAAATGGAGAGTCAAGAGTCACTTGAGGGCCCTCCTATATAATAGGGGCATGGGGCACACTCAAGGAAGGCTTGGGGGCTTGGAGGCCAAGGCTATCTTGAGGCTTGGTTATGTTATGCTCTCTTGTGTAGAGGATCATATCTACTCACCTACCATTTCACACTATAGCTACATGCTATTGGATTGGAGTTATACCTCTTGATTGTATGGGACATCAAGGTAAAATTATGATGTATTTCATTATATGTCATGTGTGCATCCCTTAGGCTCGGGGGTGGTCGGGTGGATGAGTTTATGCCTGATTTATGCTGCATGTTTATGCATAACAATTATCTAGAGAGATCTTAGGGTTTTAATCTACTCTCGAGCGAAGCCTGGGTGAAGATTGTCAATGCCCAAAACTATGTATGTTGCTAGATTGACGCATGTGCGGCAAGAGGGACACGTTGAGAAGCGTACTAGCTCCTCGGAGTGATGCAAGACAAATGGAAAAAATGTCCACATCCTAGAGCATATCCACCAGTATTATCAATGTCCTCGATACATAGAGCACAACAGGGATCACGGAGGAATGGTGGTGCATCCTAAGGAAGAGGTTATCAAAAAACCTCTGTAATAATAGGCCGTGATATAGAGGCAAGTAAGGCACTGTCACGTTTGAGGATCTGTAGAACATGCAGCATCAACTGCTCTGCCCTATGCTGTGCAATCCGCTCCATAATCCTGTGCTGCTGCTGCACCTCAGCCCAGAACTCTCTACCTCAGTCTGAGCCTACGCAAAAAGTAAAGCATAAAAATAATTGATTAGTCTCTCATTAGGTATTACTTAGAGAAATTTATAACTTAGGACCTTAATTATAACTCTTTTACGTACAAGAGAAACCTACCTGCTGGATGCCAGAATCTCTCGCATGCCATGCCTCTGCAGTAGCTACCTTTGCTGTCCGTAATGCAGCTCTAAGGTGGTCAATCTCCGCTCTTGCCTCTACCAACTCCTGAGTGAGTCTCTTAGTGGTAGGTGTGGAACCCTACGTGACACAATCAACCATGCCACTCATGTAAAAATATAGAAAAGTACATATAAACATGTAAACAAATGACTAAAAAAACTTAAGAAGTAATAAATGTGTAAATACCTCAACATCCGTCATTGGTATTAATCGTGAGAACAAGCGCACCACATGTTGGATGCTCTCCGTGGTACTTCGTACGTCGATGCCAACCTGGGTGTGGTGCCAAGAGCCTTGATCGTCGACATAGGCATAAATGCTTGATCTGTAGGAGCTACACGAAGGGCTGGTGGAAGTTGCCTACCCTGGGTCCTGGAGATGGCCTCGGCCAGCACCACCACCAGGCTGATGGTGGCTAGTGTAATCCACCTCCTCCCCTAAGACAAACTCTACATATATTTGCTTTACGAAGTATATGGGAATCTAGCGGCGACATCCTCCCATATGCGGAAACATATCGACCATAGATATGTGCCGCCATACGAGGATGCAAACACCGCGAAATAGTAAGGGGCTTGCCCTCATCCCATGGCTATTGAGGAAAATATTGGATCCCTGATCTCAGTACAATAAGTTAAATTGGATTTTAATGCGACCAAGTACTCGTGGCAATTTCAAGGTCAAGCGCAAAGATGTCACAGACCCCAACAAGCAATGGAAAGGTTAAACATAGAGTTCAGGAGACGCACAAATGGTATGAGTACAATAACAGAGGCTTTCATTCAACATGTTTATATGCACAAAGAGATTCGAGTGCATCATGATAACTTCAGTAAAAGACATAAGCCTAATAGTAAGTTTATATCTATGTGCTTTGTGTCCTTGTGCTTTGAGTCCATCCACTTTGCATGTTTTAATACAAGCATGTTTGTTGCTTGTAGCTTTATATCCATCCACTCTACATGAATGACAGAATGTAGAATGTTTTAGTGGAAAGCTAAATGTTTTACATGCAGAGATAGGTGCCTTGATCTATGACAACAAGAGTGCAAGTGAATTGGCATCTCAGAATGTTTACTTTTATAATTCAGTGTAATGTGGAGAGACATAGTTTGAAGTATATTCCACTACCACTGTTGTCTAGCTAGGAATGGTATAATCCTAGCTTAGACATGTTAGAAGCATGTAGGGTAAAGAAAAAAACTAATGTTCATGCTGAACCATCACAGGCTCTAGAGATGTGCATCTAAGTTGGTTTGTACCATTTGGTTTGTTTGCACATTTGTTTGGATCTTGTGAAGTAGTTTTAAGAAAACTAAGATTACTTATCAATGCAAGTGCCCATATGAGGATTAGATGACTCAATTACTGGGTGATTCATGGCATGTGAAGAGAACTCACCACATGATGATATCATTGAGTGCAGAATTATCGTGTCAAATGTTACCTTTAGGTAAGATTGCAGAATTACTGCGTCTGTTGATTGTTGATGATTTTTATTCATAAATACTTCATTGCAAGACACTGATTGTTGATTGTTGATTTTATGTTTTTACGTTGGTTGTTTGTTTTTTTATGACAGGTACTTCATTGCAAGACAAACTTTGTATATTCGTTTCAAGTATAGGAGGTGGTGACTTCTATGAGGGAAGTGGCTCAGCTTGGACCAAGACATACGAGATGGCATGCATTCAGCACTCATTGATGTGAATATTCTTTGGGAGGGTCATGACCCTTTTAGCATTACTGTGTAGAAAGTCATTGGCCCCTTAGTTTTCTGAGGCAGGAAATCCAACTCATGTCCAATGATCCCCCTTGTAATTTTTATTTTAAGCTGGATGGTAGGAAGGTTTGGAGTCGAAGTGAACATTGCAAAACATGCAAGCAATGTGTTGCTCCGCACATCCTTGAAATTGTAGAGTCCATGTAATTCTTATTCTTTCAAGTGAATACTAAAAACTGTTTCTCTAAAAGTGTTGTAAATTTATTTTGATTTCATTTTCATAAATTGTAGTGGTTTTTTTAAGTCTACTATGTTTTGAACCCATTAATATGTAAGAAAATAAAGATAAGTATAAGTAAGTACAATTGTAAATATAAGTATAAATTTATATTTAAGTGTAAACAATAATATAATTAATTATCCTAGAAATATAAATATGATTTATGATTTCTTATATTTTAATGAAGTGTCATTAATTTTAAGTCTAGATATAAGTATAAATATAAATATAATTTTCAATATATATTTAAGTGCAAATAATAATATAAGTAACTTTGTAAATAATAATAATAATAATATGTAATAAGAAATAGAAGTATGATTTATTATTTATTATATTTTATTGAAGTGTCCTTTATTTACTAAAGTATAAACATAAGGTATTAAAATAAATATAATTTTATAGATATTTTAATTTTACAATAATAAACATAAGTATAAATTGCATCCATCCAATCTTAGGAAACCCTAAGTCATGACCCACCACTACCCTCATTGAGTGCCATCACCTCCTCATGAGTTTTAATGAAATAAATATTACTCCATTAAAATTTTAATAAAAATATATATTACTTTATTAAAGTTTTAATGAAATAATATATACACTTATATTTATAAGTATAAGTAGGGGTTATTTTCATTCACTTTTATTGCATTCTCTATCTCTCACTTTCTATCCACCTTGCTTGTTGCTCCCTTTATGCCTTCACCACCACCATGGCTTCTCATCACATCATGATGCGTTCGCACAGTGGATGGGAACCCGTTTTCGATTAGATGTGGGAACAGATTTATCCTAGGTTTTGTCAGAGTGTTGAGCTAGAGAATATATTTAGGACTCTAGAGCCCGATAGCTCAGTGCTTGCATTTTTTTGCACGGGATGTGATGAAATCACATTTTTTATCCTTGACTCCACTGCTCGGTGGATACCCCTAGAGTTCCTCTTCTCCATGAAGAGTGGTGACAACCATAGAATGGTTGTGCAAAGAGCACTTGCACATGTTCCCCCTCCCTTCCGATCTACCTCTTTGCCCCTTACTTTTGAGGAGGCAAACCCAATCGATCTCATCGAGTAGAATATTGCCTTTGCTATTTATATATTATGCTTTGATTTTGAAGAGGAGAATGATGAGGAGCCAGTGGTGCTTCTTCTTACCTATGAAGAGAAGGAGCTAGAGGAGACAGTCCTAGACAAGCAAGAAGAGGAGGCACATAGCTTGTCTTTGGACTTGTCGACTATCCACCAAGAGGCAGCCCATCCTACATTGATTGCCATCACTATAGATGGTGTTGAGTACTTGCTCATGCAGGATGTCCTTGAGGTCTTGGATTTGAGGGAGGAAGAGCTCTACTGCCACCTTGTCCGGGATGTTGATGAAGACCTCATTGACTTTGACACTGTGGATGTCCCTCCACAAGTAACTGAGATTGGCTGATACGATGGCACGAGCATGGATGATGTCTCTGCAATCATCCACATACATATATGTATATGTATATACATACATATATGCAATCGATCTGCCTAAGGCAGGTCTTGCCCACTTGTACTACTCAAGTTACGAGCTAAGTAGAAATACTACATGTCCAGCAGGCATTAAAATTTCCAACCCTGGCATTGACTTTAAAATTTACCTTAAAGGTACCTTAGCCTTCATCTATGCATTCATAGCCTTAAAGGTACCTTAGCCTTCATGTAACCCTGCTTTGACTTCAAAATTTGCCACATGAATATGGCCTTAAAGGTACTTTAGGCTTCATATGAAACCCATTACTCAAAAAAAATCACTTGGGGTTGTTAATATTAATATATATAATTATTGTTTTAAAAAAAGACAAACTTAAAGGTAGGCTTTTTATAAATCTTTGCAGGGCAATGATGCTCGTTGAAATTAGGTTGCAATTTCAGCAATGATGTCTAACACACATATGCAAAGAAGGCAACAAAACTATGGGTTCATTGAACCAAAGACCTATGGCAATCACACAACATGCGAATGAGGATTGGGTGGCTAGTCATCCATGGATGTCTGAAGTCAGGCATGGACAATGTCTCATTTTGAGTGGCTACCCCTGCTTAAGACTTTTTTTTGGCATGAAGGAGAGAGAGAGAGAGAGAGAGAGAATTTGGCATATAGGATCTAAAGGGCCAACTTAGTGACATCTAAGCTTTTGGCATTCGATGAGGACTAAAACCTCCATGATTTTTCAAATTGAATGCACCACAAGTGTAGAAATTATCTTTTTTTTAAATCTGAACAAGCGGATTAGTACTATTCAGAAAACAAAAGACTCTACTACATCCAAGCTTTTGAGAGATAGTTCTGTATAGAGTTTTTCAAATCCGTCAAGTTCAATATGAATTGAACTAATTCAACATCTTCCTCTCCAAGCTTATTTCCAACTTTCGCCCACTCTTGTTTCTATCTTGCCCGATTCTGCTTTGATGATCCGGATCTTTTCCTCGTACTCTTCACATGCTTTATTGATGCCAACACTTCCTCCACCTCAATCCTAGAGTGTTGATCCCGGCACACAGTGTTGTTTGCTTTTATGATCATCCTTATCTGCACATACATAGTGCTCATGCCTTATGCCTAGGTATTTGTAAAAATCTGCATTATGAAATACCGAGTAATTGCGCATAATCCAAATACACCATATATATTCTGCCCTAATTGCATTCCATAACTTAGACGAGCATCTAGCAAAGTCCTTAAGTAAGATTTGCTTCCACGTTAACTGTGTTGTCTTGATAGGGGAAAGACATTGTTGCATAATCTCTAGGAGACCTTTATTGAATTTGCAAGAGAGGTAAAGAGGTGGGGTATTGTCTCCTCTTCTTGTTTGCATCTGGGGCAAAGACCATCTCAGATTTCAATTTTTTTGGCTCTAGAATTTGTCCACAATCCTTCGTGCATGATTAACCACAGTAATATAGACTTCTTAGGGGGAATTATAGAAGACCATATTTTGGAGAATCTGAATTCCCATTGTTTCTTATCCCACAGTAGGTTCCATTTGGCATTCAACCTAACATGCACTGGCAAACCTTTAAATAGCAAGGGAGTGATGGGCTAAAGAGTACTAGAATTAGACCAGTTAAAGGCATCTAATGTAAAGGCACTCCTGCATTGGATGAGTGTAGCCTTTTTTGGGTCCCACTTGGTTAGTATGGACTGGAGGAAGAGTATATCCTCTCTATTGGGTCTAAAAATCTGCATTAACTATTTAGGAGCCATCCATTTTTGCATAGTGAAATTCCATACATCTCCCAGCATTGTCTTTCTTTGATAGCTTGTGAACTCTCTTCATATTGTGTTCACCTACACAGTCATCCAGGCAAAGTGAGAACCAAATGGAGTCTCGATGGAAAATACTTTCTGCTTTCCTTTCAACCTTAGACATACATAATGAGGCTCTGACTCTATTCCATGCAACCCACATACTTTCGACGAGTTTAGAGCCGGTAGGTTTGATTTGAATCCAGCTAAAGAACAATGGGAGAAGCGAGAGGTTTGATTTGAATCCAGCTGAAGAACAATGGGAGAAGTGGGAGGTTTTTCCATTGAGGCATCAAAGATAATCTATAGTAGCCACCCAAGTTTCTATGTAGTAGGACAGCCCAAATCAGGCTGACTCAAACTTCTTATAATCCATTTTGCAGCCATTCAGTTCGCTAGGTCCTCCACATTCACAACACCCAACCCCCCTTCTCTCTCTCTCTCTCTCTCTCTCTCTCTCACATTAGTTAGCTTTCTATCCATCCCCATCTTGCAAGCCCATAAGGAATTGGGTTAAGGTTGAGTTCTTCCTTAGCTCACCCATTTTGTAATGCACCATTAGAGTGACAACTTTGGTGTGCAAAAGGTAGAATCCCCTAGCTTCCTCATAAGAGGGGGTGACAAGAGAGAGAGAGAGAGAGAGTTTTATTTCACGTCCAATAGTAATAAAGAAGGTGTGGGATTTTCTTTCTCATGTATAGATTCTGTTAAAGGTTAAAGACTAGATTTTTGGAAAGATTCCGAATGGGCCGGATAACCCAAAACATTCATTTTTTCAGGTGGATAGGTTTGTGGCATATCTGGTTAACTAGGAAAGCCTTCATATTTGATGCAAAAGTTGGTATTACAGCTCACATAGGTTGTATAAAACGGCTACTATTGTGGCAAGTCTCTTCCTTATGGTTAGCTCATTTGGTGGAGAATGACACGGCTATATATTTGATGAGGGTACTCTGAGCTACACCTATGGTTCAGAGTAATTAAAGTGAGGGTACTTTGAGCTACACCTATGGTTCAGAGTAATTAAAGTGGGGAAAGCTAGTGCATCACATAGTGGCCATGTGGGCAATTGTAAAGTAATTTTGGTAATATATCTTCGATTACGAGAGAGAGGGGGAGAGAGAGAGGGAGAGAGAGAGAGAGAGAGTTTTAGATAGTTAGAGAGTGAGTTATAGAAAGGTAGAGAGAGAGTTGGAGAGAGAGAGAGAGAGAGAGAGAGAGAGAGAGAGAGAGTGTGTTGTAGAGATTTTGAGAGAGTTGGCTAGCTCGAGAGAAATAGAGAGAGTAAGATAGATTAAGAGAGAGAGAGAGAGAGAGAGAGAGAGAGTTCACCCTCTCTTGTTTGGAGCTCCCATTGTTATTGGCCTATGCTTTTTATCCCTATGGGCATGCCAGATGCTTTCGGCCACGTCAGATTACAATTTCATGGTTTGGGTTGCCTAGAGGAGTTGCGACAGTCCGCGACTGAACTCCCATCCGTGTTGTAGGCTCTTACAGGAAAAGACGGGAGGTGGACACGTCTTTTCACATTGGTATGGCTGCCCGTTGGTGATTATGGATCTGGGAGGGACGGCCTCTTTCGCAGCTGACTTGGGACCCCGGGGAATGGGAGTGGCCTGCTGTGGAGACCGGCGCTAGGCATACTTCCTTTTTTGGGTATACTGTTCGGATTGGGAGACACTGCTTGCTTCAACGACAGTTACATAGACCTACGCGTTTTGGCACTTGGCTAAGTGCAAGTCTCTCTCATGCTTTCCTGACACAGTATTGGGTATCTATTTGGAGGCTGAGGATTGCTCGGCGGGTCTCTCTCATGCTTTCCTGACACAGTACTGGGTATCTTTTTGGAGGCTGAGGATTGCTCGGCGGATCACTCTCTTTTTTTGGTTGATTGCTCATGCTGGTCTTGCCGTCGGCACTTGGGGTGGGCCATGATCCCATATGTATATGCTGTGATCATCAGGTTCAGGAGTCTCAGGCCCACTGCCTCTGGTCGTGTCCAGTGGCTTCCTCTGTTTGGTGAGCAGTGGCTCTACTACTCAGCAGAGCTGGTCAGCATGCAGGTTTCCTCAGTTGGGGATCTGTGTTATGGCTCCTTCCTTGGCCGGGACCACATGTGTTCTTTGAGGGTGAGGGCACCGATGCTGTGCTCATGCTTACGCGGCGACAGGGTATCGGCGGGGGTACCTTAGTATGATTCCACCAGACGCCTTGCAGATGGAGCATTGGCATAGGGATGATGTCTTTATAGTGATTGCTGCGATTTGCGATGTGGAACATTTGGAGAGCTCGTTGTCTCCATGTCCTTAGTCACATGCGGCAATCGACACGTGATACTCTAGTCCTGATTTGGCTCGATCTTATCCGTGCACTGCGCTCCATGTATGATGATTCCTGTCGGCCTTCACAGACAGCTCAGGATAGACACCAGGCTTTCATTCGACGATGGGGGCACACGGGTCTCTTCTTCAGGATTGTTGGAGGACATGCTAGATGGGAGTACACTCCCCCACAGTGGTTCATATTGCACACATCACATCATCCACCGTGATGTAGCACTGACCGCTCACAAGCTACACGCCTCTCACTGCACAGTTTGTATGCCCCCTCAGTAGGCCACCACTGGCACTTTGGGGAAGTCTTCGCTTGTTGCCTTTTTGGACGGTTATGATCTTGATCCTCCAAAGCTAGTTAGCTTTGGAATAGATGGTGCAAGTGTTATGACAGATGTAAAAGAAGTCCTTTTATGACTGTGATACATTGTGTTACACATAGGACACATTTGTGCATGTCTGATGTCTTTAGAAGATCTGCTGATGCCAAGTTTATGGTCTCCACATTAAATGAAATCACTAGCATGTTCAGGAAAAGCACTAAGAGAGGACTACAAGGTTAGTGCAACTACAAGAAGAGTCCATATTTATAAGCTAAGATGGCTCAGTAGGACAGAAAGTTGTGGTAAGGGTATGTGAGGCCTTGGAGCCTCATCTCTTGTGCATTAAAGAAGAGAATGAAAGGCTATACAAGGTGGTTGCAAATTTTAGGTTTCTATACATGCTGCACTTTTTGGCTGACATGTTTGATCACTTAGCTCCTCTATCTCTTGTTTTCCAAAAAAGCTTTGTTGATGTGACAAGTTTGATAGGCTCCAGAATTGCAATATTGGATGTAGAGTTTGTTGTTGGTCCTTTGGACATCAATGCGAATATTCAAGGACATGATGGATTTGGATTTCCAACTATACCATGGTTTGGTGGGACAACATAGTTGGTTGTGGACGTTGCGAAAGGCAATGAAGGGAGATATGTATTATGGTGTTCAGATATAAAGGTGTGTTATTGGTAGTGATTTAGCACAAGCTCTTGATTTTCAAACACAGTTATGCTTAGAAGTTAAATCATAGTTACAAATCAAGTTTGCTGATTCATGCATTTTGAAGACTTTCATATCCTTGCTCCTCTTGGGTTTCCTTCTTCCAAAGAGTTGTGAAGAGCTATGGGGCACTTGAATTAGATGCATTAGTTAAACAATATGGGAATACTATCTATCACTTTACAAGATGACACTCAGATTGATGCAATGACAGATGAAAGATATTTAAGAAAGGAGTTCCATGGCTTTAAGGTACAAGGTGTATCTGATTGGAAAGGAAAATCTCTCAAATACACATGGAGTTTGATTGGTAGAAATAAAGTGTGGCGTTTAACGTATCCTACGTTACTTGCTTTGGCACGAGTTGCAATGTTGTAATGTGGTAGCACTGTGATATGTGAAAGAGGTTTCAGCGTGCAAAACATCGTAAAAAACAAGTTCAGAAAGGGCTTGGAGACTAAAAGTATGGATGTTCTCGTGCAAATATCTATCGAAGGTCCTTCGCTCGTGTGTTTTGATTTTATAGATGCCATTAGATTGTATCATCCAAATTAGTCAAGATTTTTAGACTTGTATCTTTGAAAGTTTTATATTTGGTAAATTTAAGTTTTTGTAATATCTTATGAATGTTTAATTTTAAAAGTGGCTAATTGTTGCACCACATCTCAAAACGTTTTTTGAATCTCGTTTTTTTAACCCCAAAAAGAAAACATCACATGTATTTGAAAATTTTTAAATATATTTCTTTGAGTTTTGGATATTAGAAGTTTTTTCTTTGTTAGCTTATACAAATAACCCTCAACTTTCAAGTCAGCAATTTTTATAGCTTGCTTTATTTTGGGTTTTCCGTGAACACTAGAGCATACCTTATTTTGTGCCTTCAATGTTAAAGACTTCAAGTACATATTTATTAGCTTTTCCAGCTCCATGGCACAGATAGTTAATGACCATCTTGGATGCACCAATATGGCTTTTGCTTTGAGCGAACCTATACAAGCCTCACTTTGTGCTTAATCATTATCTCCATCAAAGCACTCTCCATGTGAGCCTTACCTATACTTATTGTGTTTGGGAGAAGCCTTTTTGGGTTACTATGATGAGGACCCAAGTTCGATGTCTAGGGACTACACGATAGACGGCACACACAAATCCACCCTCCCGAAGAAGAAAAGAAAAGAAATAAAGGATAACTACCACAATAGACTGTTTGTGGGCTCTCTTACAATCACAAGCATTGATGAAATCCTTCACATAAAAGAGAGGAATTCCATGTTTTCTAATGTCTATAAGAGAGACATCAAAGACATGTCAAATAGTAGAGATGTAATAAATGAAGATGTCAAAGAATGAGATTCTATAAGGAGGCCTCAAAGTCAAAAAAAATAAAAATAAAAAATGAGATTCCATAAATGTTGGGCATTCCATTCGTAGGTACTACATTATTTCCAAACCTTCAACATCGAAAATGATACACCAATTAATAAACGGCATAACCGAACGATTAAAACATACGACAAAGGCTATAGCCACCGTCAGATTGAATATGAGATTCCATAGAAGGAGGCCTCAAAAGTCAAATAATGAGATTCCATAAAAGTTGGACGATTCCATTCGCGGCCACCAAATGTTTGTAAGAAGGGTATGCGGGAAATGTTGGGAATTTCATAGATTGAATATGAATTCCCATCTCGTTTCTTAATCATCATCCATCCACTCAGCAGTGAGGCCAGCGAGGCTAAATGTATTTTATTACACACACACACACACACACACAATATATATAAAGTCAATATAATACAATACATAAATACGGACATATATATATATATATATATATATATTAGGGTTTATATATGAAGTCAATATAATACAATACATAAATACAGACATATATATATATATATATATATATATTAGGGTTTATATATCTTTTAGGCTATATATATTTGTGTGTGCGGCCGGCCTAAAATATATAATTGAATATAGACACATATTAGGCTAAAAATCTATTAGGATATATGTATTTTAGTGTGTGTATATATATATATAAGAATATATATAAATACAAAAATGGAATGAAATACATATAGCCTAATATGTGTGTGTGTGTGTGTACGTGCACGCATTCTAATAAACATTTCGAGAAAAAAAAAACCACTCCCAAAAGCCGCCTATCTAATGTATATAAGCAAGATAAAAGCTTTTTAGATTTTTGCATACATCCACTTCAATGATAATAAATCATCCAACAAAAAATTGCATACATATGACAAAAAGAGCCACTGCTATTTACACATGACCCCCAAAAAAAAAACTTAGTTCATGTACATAAGCAAGACGTGAATTACACACATATGATAGAAAGAGTCACTCCTACATACACACGTGACAAAAAGAGCCACTCTCAAAAACCTACTTAATGTAGATAAGCAAGACAAGTGATACTTAGATCTTTGCATGCATCCACTTCAAATATCATAAATCTTTTATTCAATTACATATGCATAACAAAACCAGCCACTCCCAAAAAGCCTAATCAATGTAGATAAGAGAGACAATCACTACTTCCCTCTTTGCATGCATCCACTTGAAAAAGAAAGATTCTCCATTTGATTGTATATACATAGCAAAAAGAGTCACTCCCAAAAAACCTATTTGATGAAGGTAAGCAAGATCATTAGCCTCCATAAATCATTGCATGTATCCTCCTCAAAGATCATAGATCCTTCTTTCTTTAGCACCTTTCCATATCTTAAAAACCCGATCCCGCTCCATATCGTCCTTCATAGGACCCGTAAGTGACACTCTCATGAGATCATCCAATGTTTTGATTGAAAGTCGGGTCCGCATATCATCCTTGATGAGGTTTTATTTTAAAAACCTGTTTCACATGCCACCGTACTCTCGCTGGGCCCATGACAAGATCCGCTTGCCATAGCTTCATGAGATTAGGAAAAGTATCTTGCCAAGATTACGTATGGCAAAACATTCTCCAAGCCTCCTTCATGGAGAATTCGTTTTGCAACTAAGCCACAAGGTGTCAACAAATGCATACAATTCCCGAAAACATGCATCATTATCAATATGTAGAAGAGCATTTTCCTTATTTGGTTTTGAAGATGGTGCAAGAGTTTCTTAGGCCACCGTTGTGCATAAACATGGTGCAAGAGTTTCCTAAGCCACCGTTGTGCATTCTCTTCCCTCTTTATTTCATCCTCCACATAATGGAATGGGCTAAAGAGTTTAGCTGCATTAAAGAGGGGAAGGTATAAGGAAAGGCCTTTCCCGAGAGGAAAATGGGGAGTTGGCACTAGTCAGTGACCCATTTTCCTAGGGAAACGCCATTTCCCAACCATCATGGTCTTGGGGAGTGGAATATTTTTTTTTAATTCTCCTTATTGATGTGGTATTTTTTTATTATTTCTCTATTTTTTAAGCATTCTCAGTGCTTATGTGTCATCAACTCATTTGCTTTCATTTGAGTAAAACCATTCTTTAAAGAAAGAATTCCTGAGACTTGGCTCTGCACTTCATCTTGCCCAGTTTCCCGCCTTTTTCTAAACCTGCAGCGTAGACTTTCCTTCTCTGCGGCGGGCGGATGCCCTCCCAAGTGCATGGGCACTGAGTGGAGGAGCCCGTCCCTTATTAGACCTCAGACATCATCAGCATCACCTACACCATATTAGTGAATTTCGGAATTTCCCAATTCCCATTTTTGAATACTTAAAAAAGGGGACATGGATAACATGTTTGTAAGTTTCTCAAAACCCTATCATATGACCTATCGTTGGAAAGCGCTTGAAAAATGGAATCTAAAGAGCTATAAAGCGCTCATTTTGGATTAGTGGTGTTCAAGTTATGGTTAATCCAAACTTTTGACCACGTGTCCCAAACTTGTGGAAAATTCCCATATTCCCCAATATGGTGTTACCTACAAAATCAAACCAAATGCTCAGCAGTCACATTCCCTTAGCTTTACCCTCAACTTCCCATCATGTCCTAATCCCTCACTCAAACCCCTGGAATCCCAATACAAAAAAACCTTGGAGTGGAGAAGCCATCATTGACGCATGGATGAAAACACCAGGCTGGTACAGGAACTAAAAGAAGCAAAAGAACAACTTCAACACATGAAGAACCAGGGACAAGTCAAAGAGCCCTCCCTCTTGTCAGCAAAAGAACCTACTCTTCCTCCAACAAAAAGCATCATCCAATAACACCCCATCAGGTAATACCTCTACCAACACTGTGCATGTAAGTTTATCAATAGAACAGGTTAGAAGCAAGGTTGAAGACTATTCAGAAAGATGCTTGGTTGGATTACTCTTTGGACCGAGACCATCTAAGGAAGCAATGAGAGCATGGATAAGGGAAAGTTGGACACCTCTGGGAATAGAGGTTACCCTTACTCAAGCACTGGCCAAAGGCTACTACCTATTCTTATTCAAAGAACCAAGTATGGCAATGAAGGTTATTAGCTCAGGGCAATGGATGTATAGGCATCTCCCCTTCTGTTTCATGAGATGGACAAAGGACTTCAATCCTGATGGCCGCAAATCCTCAGCATATCCAATGTGGGTAGAACTCCCTAACCTCCCCACCATTCACCTGACCCCATGGATCAAAACCATATTATCACCCCTAGGTCAAGTTCTTGGCACCAAAGCTATCTCTGACTACAACCCTGCTTGGCACCCTCAAGTCCTAGTAGAGCTTGACCTGTCCCTCCCTCTCCTAGATGAGATTGCTATAGGGTGTGGTGAGTTCTCCCATACTCAAGCAGTTCTCTACAAACACCTTCCCAACTCCTGCTTCCACTGTGGGAAACAAGGTCACCTTATCAGAAACTGCCCCATCAAAAACCCGCAGATCATCCTACCCCAAGTTGCTGAAACAAATACCCTCCCGAACCCGAGCCAAGCCCTCCCTAAGCCTGGCCCTCAACCTTCTAATGAAAACCCAAAAGAAACAAATTTTGTTCAAGTCAACAGTAGGAGACCTTCTAACAGACCCAAACCCCCTCAGACCTTTCACAAGCCCAATAGATACTCAGTTTTAGCTGCTGTTCCAGACCCAGGTGATACAGAAGAAGAAAATGAATGTGTAGAAAGTACCCCTATAAACAAACAGAGGATAGAGAAGGAAGTTGACAACTTGGATATCCAGCGGACATGGACACCACAGGCATTCTAGCTCCTGAAAAAAGCTCCAAACCACAAGCAGCAGGCAACTCCAATGACATGGAGATAAGCAAAGAACTCAAGAGGGGCAGAGCACAGCTGGGAACCACCCCCCAGTCTGTCACTAAAGGAGGCCTCAACAAACCCCCAAACAAAAGATAATGAAAATTGCAAGCTTCAATGTTAAAGGACTTTCAGACCCAAAGAAAGCCCAACTAGTCAGACAATGGTTTAAAGCCAAAGGTCATCTGGATATCATCACTCTAGTGGAGATAAAGACTACAGGAGAGGAACTGAACAGAAGGCTATACTCCATCTCCCCTGAGCACTTTTGGTTATTCTCACTTCATTCTCATGGAAGTGGTGGCCTAGCAGTGGGCATCCATTATGACTGCATCCAAGACCTAAAAGACTTTCACATTGACAACAACAATCAATGGATAGTTGTACTCATGAACAGCTTCACCTTTGTAGGAGTGTATGCTCACGGCCCTCAGAAGCAGAGGATTAGAACTTGGAACTCTCTTCTAAGGCTACAAGCACTTGTTTTGATTATGGGGGACTTTAACATGGTTGAAACCCTCAAGGACAGATTCAACTCCAAAGGACAATCCTTGTTTGGATCAGAGAAACAAACTTGGGAAAAAAGTAAAACACAAGTTCAATCTGCAAGATTTGGGGCAAGAAGGAATCTTCACATGGCAAAACTACTCTACTGGAGAGCTCTCCAGAAAAGCCAGACTAGATAGAGCTTACGCAAGTGGTGAAATTTATTCTAAATACAATAGGTGTGAATGCTCAGTAGATATTACTACTTGCATATCAGATCATTACCCCATCATCACTACAATGGATAATCAAGACAACAGACACAAATCTAGCTGGTTTCACACAGACCCCGCTCTATTTAAGCTGCCTCTAGTTCAAGAAGAAATCAAACACATCTGGAATTCCTTCTTCAGCAACAATCTCTCCCCAGCAAAAGCCTGGAGTCTTTCAGTTAAGTCAACCCAAAACTTGCTCAAGCAGGTCAGAAAGGAAGTTACAGCTCACAGAACCAGCAGACTAAAAAAATCCAAGTGCAGCTTCAAGAACAAGAATCCTCCACTGACCCTTCTAATGTCAATCAGATCAGAGCCAAAATTAAAAGAGAAGAAGAAATTGCCCTCCAACACACTAAGCTCTTTACCAGGGAATGGTGGGCAGGTAAAATTGACAGGCCCTTCCCTGAAATGTTTAAAATGCTGAAGGTCAAGCAAAGGCAAGAGCATATCCCCTTGCTTAAAAACAAGAATGGAATCCAGGCTATTAACCAAGAGGAGAACAAAAAACTCCTCACTGACTACTTCCACAGCATCTTCCAGGAAAATGGTCCTCCCTCCCCAACCAAGACAGCTACAATGGAGGCTATCAAAGTAGCCAGACCCAGAACAGTCCCTGCCAATTTAGCCGCTACACTGGAACAGGACATCTCTCATGATGAAATCAAAGAGGTCATCTTCTCTCTCAAAACCAATAAGAGCCCACGTGAGGATGGACTGCTTCCTGAATTTTTCCAAACTTTTTGGGATGTGCTAACAAGCCCCATAATCAAAGTGTGGCAAGAATCCGTGAAATATGGAGCATTGCCATCAAAAATCAATGAAGGCCTTATCAAACTCATTCACAAAAAAGGCCCCAGGGAGATCATGGGTAACTAGAGACCACTTACAATGCTCAACAGTGTGTACAAAATCATTGCCAAAGCATTAGCCCTTAAACTGTCTAAACACATGAAACTCTGGATAACAAAGGAACAAAAAGGGTTTATCAAAGGCAGGTATATTCTGGATTCCATCATTGCCTTATGGGAAGGGATTGAATATGCAGAAAAAACTAGTCAGGACTTCTTGTTTATTAAGATTGACTTTGAGAAAGCTTATGACAGAATTCAGTGGGACTACATCCTCCAATCCCTCAGAGATATGGGACTGGGCCCCCAATTCACCCACATGGTAAAAACCTTATTTGGAAATGCCAAAGCCAAAATTATCATTAATGGAGAACTGTCAGACCCCTTCCCTCTAGAAAAAAGTATCAGACACCTTAGCTCCCTTACTGTATGCTATAGCTGCTGCTGCAGATGGACTAAATTGGCTAATAAAGGACAAGATCAGCAAAGGAGAACTGGTTGGCATCAATTTACCCAATGGAGAACAAATGTGCACTCAGATGTGCTGATGACACTAACAGTCTAATAGCAAATGATGAAGAGAATATCAAGGCACTCTAGAGATGTCTCCAAACCTACTGTGAAGCCTCAGGTTCCAAAATTAATCACAACAAAACAAGAATCAAAACCCTCATTGAACCCCCTCCCTCTTGGTTCCTGGAGATAGGCTGTAACATCATTCAGGATGGTGAGATCTTCAGGCTCCTTGGTATTCCCATGGGCTTCAAGGTTACATTGAGACAGAAATGGCAATGGGTAATGGAGAAAATAGAAAGCAAGTTACTAAGATGGAAAAGGAAGCAACTGTCAATAGCAGGGAGAATCATGGTGCTGAATCACTTCATCATCCCTTCTACTATCTACTTCCTCAGCTGCTAGAGGCCCCCTGACACCACTGACCTTAAAGACTTCACCAAGCTATGCAGAAATTACCTATGGGGAGGGGACCCATGGAACAAGAGCAGACCTAAAGTAAAATGAGACACCTGTACCGTCCCCAAAACCAAGGGAGGGCTGGGGATTAAAGATATATGCCTGTATGCGGACACAATGGCCTCAAAATGGATCATCAGAGCCCTAGAGAACCTCACAGAAGACTGGGCACAGCTTCTGCTCAAGGACACCCCCAGGTTCACTATCACAGCTCACAATAAATGGTGCAATCTACCCATCAACACCATAGTGGCTTCCAAGCACCCTATAACCCCTAAAGGGAGTCAACTAGTAACATCCATTTGGAAAGCCTGGTTCAGAATTAAAAGGTTTCTTTCCATCATACCCAAGGACAACAAAATAGAAGGTATTTTAGCCAACGATTCTTGCTGGTGGTCTATTCTCCCCCTGACCCCCCTTGAACCAGAGGAAGGGAATTTAGCTCTAAATCTTCACCAAAAAGGTCTAGCAACCTGGGCAGATATTTTCAACCCCCACAAAGGTACCTGGCTCACAAGAGCAGAACTCGTAGCCAAATTCGACAGTAGAACACCAGAGTTAGATCTAATCCAAAGCAGAGCATTTCAATGGAACCAACAGGAAATCTGAAAAATTAGCAGACGTCCATCCTTCAATATCTTAGCTTTTCAATGGATAGAGAACAAACCCCTTCTCCCAATCCCTAAATTCGAAAGAGCTCCCGCAATCCACGTCACTCTCAACCGCCCATGGAACACCAACTGGGATAGGAAAAAATGGTATAGCATTCTCAGTGAGCTGTGGAGCACACATATCGACCCCAAGAAATCATGCCTTGCTTGGCTGATAGCCTACAGAGCCATATGGACACAGAGCAAGACTGCAAAACTACACATCTCCTCTGATCAATGTGCAAGATGCGGTCTACCTGAGGACGACCTCCACATCTTCTTCCACTGTAAGCACATCTCCAACACATTCAAAGAGCTACATTCAATGTGCAAGATGCGGTCTACCTGAGGACGACCTCCACATCTTCTTCCACTGTAAGCACATCTCCAACACATTCAAAGAGCTACACTCCACTATTCTGAGGTGGGGTAAAGATGTCAACTGGAAGAATCTAATGCTAGGGGAAAACATAGGATGTTCAACAGCACTCTGGAATGTAATCAGATGTGAGTATCTCTGGCATGCCTGGTTACAGAGAGTATCAGCTACTTTCAACAACTCTGAAATCAAGGGTGCCCCTCTCACAGTGTGTTTAATAACTACATGCAACAGGTACTGGGCTAAACAAACCCAAGCCCTCTTCAAATTAGAGAGAAGGTTATTGCTCAAACTCCAAAAGAGAGCCTCAGACTACACCCTGGAAAAACTAGAAAAAACCAGAGACAAGATTATTATCATCCTATCTAAGGACCGAGCTCTATTAGAAGCAATCAACATGCAGCAGTAATCAAACCTCTCTCCCATAGCCCAAGAGGTGTAGAAGAGGAACGACATACAAACAGGAACCAGGAACCATTCCAGATAAGCTGAAGATAAAGATAAGCCAAAGTGACCTGGCTGGCAGTGGTGAGGCACCAGCGTTAAGAAAGATCCTGCCTGCCTCCCTTCAAAACTGACTGCCGCCGATGGTTCCTCCACTTGTTCGTGGGAGCTACCTACAAGGCCGAAAGAACGACTACTATTGTGGCAAGTCTCTTCCTTATGGTTAGCTCATTTGGTGGAGAATGACACGGCTATATATTTGATGAGGGTACTCTGAGCTACACCTATGGTTCAAAGTAATTAAAGTGAGGGTACTTTGAGCTACACCTATGGTTCAGAGTAATTAAAGTGGGGAAATCTAGTACATCACATAGTGGCCATGTGGGCAATTGTAAAGTAATTTTGGTTCAGAGAGAGAGAGAGAGAGAGTTGGAGAGAGAGAGAGAGAGAGAGAGAGTGTGTGTGTGTGTTGTAGAGATTTTGAGAGAGTTGGCTAGCTCGAGAGAAATAGAGAGAGTAAGATAGATTAAGAGAGCGTGAGAGAGAGAAAGAGAGAGAGAGAGAGAGAGAGAGAGAGAGAGAGAGAGAAATGTTAGAGTGTGAGAGAGAGAGAGTGAGTGAGAGTGAGAGTGAGAGTGAGAGTGAGAGTGAGAGTCAGGTAGAGAGAGAGTTACAAAGAGTTCAAAAGAGAGAGTTAGTGAGTGAGCTAGAGAAATGTAAAGAGAGTGAGTTAGAGAGAGATTAAGAGAGAGAGAGAGAGAGAGAGAGAGAGAGAGAGACCTTAAAAGAGAGAATTACAAAAGAAAATCTTGCCTTTAGCAAGTTGGCAACACTTCTTGATTTACTATCAATGCAGTCATTACCAAAAGATTTATACGAGAATGACAAGGGTGCTTCCTTGTTTACCTCTTATATAAGTGAATCAATATGTAGCTTTGCTATTCAAAATGTGGTCTTGTCCTTTTTACGGTATTTTGGTAGACAAGTTAATTGATGGTTCAGTTTGTTGAACATTTGATTGTATATGCAAGCTACATGGTTCACTCTAAGCCATCCACACCTTTCTTAAGTTTGTTGGAAATCAAGGTTTGTACTGCAAAGGGATTTGAGTCTTCGCTTGTTGCCTTTTTGGACGGTTATGATCTTGATCCTCCAAAGCTAGTTAGCTTTGGAATAGATGGTGCAAGTGCTATGATAGATGTAAAAGAAGTCCTTTTATGACTGTGATACATTGTGTTACACATAGGACACATTTGTGCATGTCTGATGTCTTTCGAAGATCTGCTGATGCTGCCAAGTTTATGGTCTCCACATTAAATGAAATCACTAGCATGTTCAGGAAAAGCACTAAGAGAGGACTACAAGGTTAGTGCAACTACAAGAAGAGTCCATATTTATAAGCTAAGATGGCTCAGTAGGACAAAAAGTTGTGGTAAGGGTATGTGAGGCCTTGGAGCCTCTTCTCTTGTGCATTAAAGAAGAGAATGAAAGGCTATACAAGGTGGTTACAAATTTTAGGTTTCTATACATGCTGCACTTTTTGGCTGACATGTTTGATCACTTAGCTCCTCTATCTCTTGTTTTCCAAAAAAGCTTTGTTGATGTGACAAGTTTGATAGGCTCCAGAATTGCAATATTGGATGTAGAGTTTGTTGTTGGTCCTTTGGACATCAATGCGAATATTCAAGGACATGATGGATTTGGATTTCCAACTATACCATGGTTTGGTGGGACAACATAGTTGGTTGTGGACGTTGCGAAAGGCAATGAAGGGAGATATGTATTCTGGTGTTCAGATATAAAGGTGTGTGATTGGTAGTGATTTAGCACAAGCTCTTGATTTTCAAACACAGTTATGCTTGGAAGTTAAATCATAGTTACTTTCATATCCTTGCTCCTCTTGGGTTTCCTTCTTCCAAAGAGTTGTGAAGAGCTATGGGGCACTTGAATTAGATGCATTGGTTAAACAATATGGGAATACTATCTATCACTTTACAAGATGACACTCAGATTGATGCAATGACAGATGAAAGATGTTTAAGAAAGGAGTTCCATGGCTTTAAGGTACAAGGTGTATCTGATTGGAAAGGGAAATCTCTCAAATACACATGGAGTTTGATTGGTAGAAATAAAGTGTGGCGTGTAATGTATCCTATGTTACTTGCTTTGGCACGAGTTGCAATGTTGTAATGTGGTAGCACTGTGATATGTGAAAGAGGTTTCAGCATGCAAAACATCGTAAAAAACAAGTTCAGAAAGGGCTTGGAGACTAAAAGTATGGATGTTCTCGTGCAAATATCTATCGAAGGTCCTTCGCTCGTGTGTTTTGATTTTATAGATGCCATTAGATTGTATCATCCAAATTAGTCAAGATTTTTAGACTTGTATCTTTGAAAGTTTTATATTTGGTAAATTTAAGTTTTTGTAATATCTTATGAATGTTTAATTTTAAAAGTGGCTAATTGTTGTACCAAATCTCAAAACGTTTTTTGAATCTCGTTTTTTTAACCCCAAAAAGAAAACATCACATGTATTTGAAAATTTTTAAATATATTTCTTTGAGTTTTGGATATTAGAAGTTTTTTCTTTGTTAGCTTATACAAATAACCCTCAACTTTCAAGTCAGCAATTTTTATAGCTTGCTTTATTTTGGGTTTTCCGTGAACACTAGAGCATACCTTATTTTGTGCCTTCAATGTTAAAGACTTCAAGTACATATTTATTAGCTTTTCCAGCTCCATGGCACAGATAGTTAATGACCATCTTGGATGCACCAATATGGCTTTTGCTTTGAGCGAACCTATACAAGCCTCACTTTGTGCTTAATCATTATCTCCATCAAAGCACTCTCCACGTGAGCCTTACCTATACTTATTGTGTTTGGGAGAAGCCTTTTTGGGTTACTATGATGAGGACCCAAGTTCGATGTCTAGGGATTACACAATAGACGGCACACACAAATCCACCCTCCCGAAGAAGAAAAGAAAAGAAATAAAGGATAACTACCACAATAGACTGTTTGTGGGCTCTCTTACAATCACAAGCATTGATGAAATCCTTCACATAAAAGAGAGGAATTCCATGTTTTCTAATGTCTATAAGAGAGACATCAAAGACATGTCAAATAGTAGAGATGTAATAAATGAAGATGTCAAAGAATGAGATTCTATAAGGAGGCCTCAAAGTCAAAAAAAATAAAAAATAAAAAATGAGATTCCATAAATGTTGGGCATTCCATTCGTAGGTACTACATTATTTCCAAACCTTCAACATCGAAAATGATACACCAATTAATAAACGGCATAACCGAACGATTAAAACATACGACAAAGGCTATAGCCACCGTCAGATTGAATATGAGATTCCATAGAAGGAGGCCTCAAAAGTCAAATAATGAGATTCCATAAAAGTTGGACGATTCCATTCGCGGCCACCAAATGTTTGTAAGAAGGGTATGCGGGAAATGTTGGGAATTTCATTCGCGGCCACCATCAGATTGAATATGAATTCCCATCTCGTTTCTTAATCATCATCCATCCACTCAGCAGTGAGGCCAGCGAGGCTAAATGTATTTTATTACACACACACACACACACACACAATATATATAAAGTCAATATAATACAATACATAAATACAGACATATATATATATATATATATATACATAAATACAGACATATATATATATATATATATATTTTATTACACACACACACACACACACACAATATATATAAAGTCAATATAATACAATACATAAATACAGACATATATATATATATATAGATATATATTAGGGTTTATATATCTTTTAGGCTATATATATTTGTGTGTGCGGCCGGCCTAAAATATATAATTGAATATAGACACATATTAGGCTAAAAATCTATTAGGATATATGTATTTTAGTGTGTATATATATATATAAGAATATATATAAATACAAAAATGGAATGAAATACATATAGCCTAATATGTGTGTGTGTGTGTGTGTGTGTGTGTGTACGTGCACGCATTCTAATAAACATTTCGAGAAAAAAAAAACCACTCCCAAAAGCTGCCTATCTAATGTATATAAGCAAGATAAAAGCTTTTTAGATTTTTGCATACATCCACTTCAATGATAATAAATCATCCAACAAAAAATTGCATACATATGACAAAAAGAGCCACTCCTATTTACACATGACCCCCAAAAAAAAAACTTAGTTCATGTACATAAGCAAGACGTGAATTACACACATATGATAGAAAGAGTCACTCCTACATACACACGTGACAAAAAGAGCCACTCTCAAAAACCTACTTAATGTAGATAAGCAAGACAAGTGATACTTAGATCTTTGCATGCATCCACTTCAAATATCATAAATCTTTTATTCAATTACATATGCATAACAAAACCAGCCACTCCCAAAAAGCCTAATCAATGTAGATAAGAGAGACAATCACTACTTCCCTCTTTGCATGCATCCACTTGAAAAAGAAAGATTCTCCATTTGATTGTATATACATAGCAAAAAGAGTCACTCCCAAAAAACCTATTTGATGAAGGTAAGCAAGATCATTAGCCTCCATAAATCATTGCATGTATCCTCCTCAAAGATCATAGATCCTTCTTTCTTTAGCACCTTTCCATATCTTAAAAACCCGATCCCGCTCCATATCGTCCTTCATAGGACCCGTAAGTGACACTCTCATGAGATCATCCAATGTTTTGATTGAAAGTCGGGTCCGCATATCATCCTTGATGAGGTTTTATTTTAAAAACCTATTTCACATGCCACCGTACTCTCGCTGGGCCCATGACAAGATCCGCTTGCCATAGCTTCATGAGATTAGGAAAAGTATCTTGCCAAGATTACCTATGGCAAAACATTCTCCAAGCCTCCTTCATGGAGAATTCGTTTTGCAACTAAGCCACAAGGTGTCAACAAATGCATACAATTCCCGAAAACATGCATCATTATCAATATGTAGAAGAGCATTTTCCTTATTTGGTTTTGAAGATGGTGCAAGAGTTTCTTAGGCCACCGTTGTGCATAAAGATGGTGCAAGAGTTTCCTAAGCCATCGTTGTGCATTCTCTTCCCTCTTTATTTCATCCTCCACATAATGGAATGGGCTAAAGAGTTTAGCTGCATTAAAGAGGGGAAGGTATAAGGAAAGGCCTTTCCCGAGAGGAAAATGGGGAGTTGGCACTAGTCAGTGACCCATTTTCCTAGGGAAACGCCATTTCCCAACCATCATGGTCTTGGGGAGTGGAATATTTTTTTTCAATTCTCCTTATTGATGTGGCAATTTTTTATTATTTCTCTATTTTTTAAGCATTCTCAGTGCTTATGTGTCATCAACTCATTTGCTTTCATTTGAGTAAAACCATTCTTTAAAGAAAGAATTCCTGAGACTTGGCTCTGCGCTTCATCTTGCCCAGTTTCCCGCCTTTTTCTAAACCTGCAGTGTAGACTTTCCTTCTCTGTGGGGCGGGCGGATGCCCTACCAAGTGCATGGGCACTGAGTGGAGGAGCCCGTCCCTTATCAGACCTCAGACATCATCAACATCACCTACAAAATATAACCAAATGCTTAGCAGTCACATTCCCTTAGCTTTACCCTCAACTTCCCATCAAGTCCTAATCCCTCACTCAAACCCTTGGAATCCCAATACAGAAATACCTTGGAGTGGAGAAGCCATCATTCACACAGTAATGGATGAAAACACCAGGCTGGTACAGGAACTAAAAGAAGCCAAAGAACAACTTCAACACATGAAGAACCAAGGACAAGTCAAAGAGCCCTCCCTCTTGTCAGCAAAAGAACCAGGGACAAGTCAAAGAGCCCTCCCTCTTGTCAGCAAAAGAACCTACTCTTCCTTCAGCTGCAGCCCAACAAAAAGCATCATCCAATAACACCCCATCAGGTAATACCTCTACCAACACTGTGCATGTAAGTTTATCAATAGAACAGGTCAGAAGCAAGGTTGAAGACTATTCAGAAAGATGCTTGGTTGGATTACTCTTTGGACCGAGACCATCTAAGCAAGCAATGAGAGCATGGATAAGGGAAAGTTGGACACCTCTGGGAATAGAGGTTACCCTTACTCAAGCACTGGCCAAAGGCTACTACCTATTCTTATTCAAAGAACCAAGTATGGCAATGAAGGTTATTAGCTCAGGGCAATGGATGTATAGGCATCTCCCCTTCTGTTTCATGAGATGGACAAAGGACTTCAATCCTGATGGCCCCAAATCCTCAGCATATCCAATGTGGGTAGAACTCCCTAACCTCCCCACCATTCACCTGACCCCATGGATCAAAACCATATTATCACCCCTAGGTCAAGTTCTTGGCACCAAAGCTATCTCTGACTACAACCCTGCTTGGCACCCTCAAGTCCTAGTAGAGCTTGACCTGTCCCTCCCTCTCCTAGATGAGATTGCTATAGGGTGTGGTGAGTTCTCCCATACTCAAGCAGTTCTCTACAAACACCTTCCCAACGCCTGCTTCCACTGTGGGAAACAAGGTCACCTTATCAGAAACTACCCCATCAAAAACCCGCAGATCATCCTATCCCAAGTTGCTGAAAGAAATACCCTCCCTAACCCGAGCCAAGCCCTCCCTAAGCCTGGCCCTCAACCTTCTAATGAAAACCCAAAAGAAACAAAATTTGTTCAAGTCAACAGTAGGAGACCTTCTAATAGACCCAAACCCCCTCAGACCTTTCACAAGCCCAATAGATACTCAGTTTTAGCTGCTGTTCCAGACCCAGGTGATACAGAAGAAGAAAATGAATGTGTAGAAAGTACCCCTATAAACAAACAGAGGATAGAGAAGGAAGTTGACAACTTGGATATCCAGCGGACATGGACACCACAGGCATTCTAGCTCCTGAAAAAAGCTCCAAACCACAAGCAGCAGGCAACTCCAATGACATGGAGATAAGCAAAGAACTCAAGAGGGGCAGAGCACAGCTGGGAACCACCCCCCAGTCTGTCACTAAAGGAGGCCTCAACAAACCCCCAAACAAAAGATAATGAAAATTGCAAGCTTCAATGTCAAAGGACTTTCAGACCCAAAGAAAGCCCAACTAGTCAGACAATGGTTTAAAGCCAAAGGTCATCTGGATATCATCACTCTAGTGGAGATAAAGACTACAGGAGAGGAACTGAACAGAAGGCTATACTCCATCTCCCTTGAGCACTTTTGGTTATTCTCACTTCATTCTCATGGAAGTGGTGGCCTAGCAGTGGGCATCCATTATGACTGCATCCAAGACCTAAAAGACTTTCACATTGACAACAACAATCAATGGATAGTTGTACTCATGAACAGCTTCACCTTTTTAGGAGTGTATGCTCACGGCCCTCAGAAGCAGAGGATTAGAACTTGGAACTCTCTTCTAAGGCTACAAGCACTTGTTTTGATTATGGGGGACTTTAACATGGTTGAAACCCTCAAGGACAGATTCAACTCCAAAGGACAATCCTTGTTTGGATCAAAGAAACAAACTTGGGAAAAAAGTAAAACACAAGTTCAATCTGCAAGATTTGGGGCAAGAAGGAATCTTCACATGGCAAAACTACTCTACTGGAGAGCTCTCCAGAAAAGCCAGACTAGATAGAGCTTACGCAAGTGGTGAAATTTATTCTAAATACAATAGGTGTGAATGCTCAGTAGATATTACTACTTGCATATCAGATCATTACCCCATCATCACTACAATGGATAATCAAGACAACAGACACAAATCTAGCTGGTTTCACACAGACCCCGCTCTATTTAAGCTGCCTCTAGTTCAAGAAGAAATCAAACACATCTGGAATTCCTTCTTCAGCAACAATCTCTCCCCAGTAAAAGCCTGGAGTCTTTCAGTTAAGTCAACCCAAAACTTGCTCAAGCAGGTCAGAAAGGAAGTTACAGCTCACAGAACCAGCAGACTAAAAAAATCCAAGTGCAGTTTCAAGAACAAGAATCCTCCACTGACCCTTCTAATGTCAATCAGATCAGAGCCAAAATTAAAAGAGAAGAAGAAATTGCCCTCCAACACACTAAGCTCTTTACCAGGGAATGGTGGGCAAGTAAAATTGACACGCCCTTCCGTGAAATGTTTAAAATGCTGAAGGTCAAGCAAAGGCAAGAGCATATCCCCTTGCTTAAAAACAAGAATGGAATCCAGGCTATTAACCAAGAGGAGAACAAAAAACTCCTCACTGACTACTTCCACAGCATCTTCCAGGAAAATGGTCCTCCCTCCCCAACCAAGACAGCTACAATGGAGGCTATCAAAGTAGCCAGACCCAGAACAGTCCCTGCCAATTTAGCCGCTACACTGGAATAGGACATCTCTCATGATGAAATCAAAGAGGTCATCTTCTCTCTCAAAACCAATAAGAGCCCAGGTGAGGATGGACTGCCTGCTGAATTTTTCCAAAATTTTTGCGATGTGCTAACAAGCCCCATAATCAAAGTGTGGCAAGAATCCGTGAAATATGGAGCATTGCCATCAAAAATCAATGGAGGCCTTATCAAACTCATTCACAAAAAAGGCCCCAGGGAGATCATGGGTAACTAGAGACCACTTACAATGCTCAACAGTGTCCAAAATTATCATTAATGGAGAACTGTCAGACCCCTTCCCTCTAGAAAAAAGTATCAAACACCTTAGCTCCCTTACTGTATGCTATAGCTGCTGCTGTAGGTGGACTAAATTGGCTAATAAAGGACAAGATCAGCAAAGGAGAACTGGTTGGCATCAATTTACCCAATGGAGAACAAATGTGCACTCAGATGTGCTGATGACACTAACAGTCTAATAGCAAATGATGAAGAGAATATCAAGGCACTCTAGAGATGTCTCCAAACCTACTGTGAAGCCTCAGGTTCCAAAATTAATCACAGCAAAACAAGAATCAAAACCCTTATTGAACCCCCTCCCTCTTGGTTCCTGGAGATAGGCTGTAACATCATTCAGGATGGTGAGATCTTCAGGCTCCTTGGTATTCCCATGGGCTTCAAGGTTACATTGAGACAGAAATGGCAATGGGTAATGGAGAAAATAGAAAGCAAGTTACTAAGATGGAAAAGGAAGCAACTATCAATAGCAGGGAGAATCATGGTGCTGAATCCCTTCATCATCCCTTCTACTATCTACTTCCTCAGCTGCTAGAGGCCCCCTGACACTGACCTTAAAGACTTCATCAAGCTATGCAAAAATTACCTATGGGGAGGGGACCCATGGAACAAGAGCAGACCTAAAGTAAAATGGGACACCTGTACCGTCCCCAAAACCAAGGGAGGGCTGGGGATTAAAGATATATGCCTGTATGCAGACAGAATGGCCTCAAAATGGATCATCAGAGCCCTAGAGAACCTCACAGAAGACTGGGCACAGCTTCTGCTCAAGGACACCCCCAGGTTCACTATCACAGCTCACAATAAATGGTGCAATCTACCCATCAACACCATAGTGGCTTCCAAGCACCCTATAACCCCCAACTAGTAACATCCATTTGGAAAGCCTGGTTCAGAATTAAAAGGTTTCTTTCCATCATACCCAAGGACAACAAAATAGAAGGTATTTTAGCCAACGATTCTTGCTGGTGGTCTATTCTCCCCCTGACCCCCCTTGAATCAGAGGAAGGGAATTTAGCTCTAAATCTTCACAAAAAAGGTCTAGCAACCTGGGCAGATATTTTCAACCCCCACAAAGGTACCTGGCTCACAAGAGCAGAACTCGTAGCCAAATTCGACAGTAGAACACCAGAGTTAGATCTAATCCAAAGCAGAGCATTTCAATGGAACCAACAGGAAATCTGAAAAATTAGCAGACCTCCATCCTTCAATATCTTAGCTTTTCAATGGATAGAGAACAAACCCCTTCTCCCAATCCCTAAATTCGAAAGAGCTCCCGCAATCCACGTCACTCTCAACCGCCCATGGAACACCAACTGGGATAGGAAAAAATGGTATAACATTCTCAGTGAGCTGTGGAGCACACATATTGACCCCAAGAAATCATGCCTTGCTTGGCTGATAGCCTACAGAGCCATATGGACACAGAGCAAGACTGCAAAACTACACATCTCCTCTGATCAATGTGCAAGATGCGGTCTACCTGAGGACGACCTCCACATCTTCTTCCACTGTAAGCACATCTCCAACACATTCAAAGATGATAAAAAACAGAAGCAGGAGGCAGCACACACAAGGGAAGCAAACCCTAATCCATATCCATCAACCATAAAGAAAGAGAGAAGCCATAGTCACCATCTCACTCACACACACAAAAGAGAACACAACATAGTGTTATGTCCACACTACAAAGTAAACCTAATGTAATGTCCACACCACACATGACCAGCTGGACGCGGTCATAAACACACTACACGATATCTATCTACCATACTGTCACTCTGTCAGCACCCATGTGCTATCCTCCAGCTGTATACGAGCTTGACATTTCAACACTCCCCCTCAAGCTCGACATGTCCATCTCTAGGACTCCCAATCTAGTACGGAAATACTCGAACTTATCCTTACCAAGTGCTTTGGTAAAGATATCTGCAACCTGCTCATCTGTCTGCACATATGTCAAATCAACATGCCCATCTAGCACCTTCTCTCTGATGAAATGATAGTGGACCTCAATATGTTTGGTCCTGGCATGATAAACTGGGTTGTTAGCAAGCTGAATACTACTCATGTTGTCACAATGAATGACAACTCTCATATCACTCTGTATCCTGACATCATCTAGTAACTTTTTCAACCACATAGCCTCACATGCAGCTATGGCTGCTCCACGATACTCTGCCTCTGTGGTAGATAAAGCAACTGTAGGTTGCTTTTTACTGCTCCAACTCACAGCTCCACTACCAAGGCTGAAAACATAGCCACTGGTAGACCTCCTATCATATGCACTACCGGCCCAATCTGCATCTGTATATCCATAGACATGCATGTCTTTTCCTGCCTCATAGAAAAGACCATAATGCACGGTAGTTTTGACATATCTCAGAATCCGTCTCATAGCATCCAAGTGAGGTTTACGAGGACTCTGCATAAACTGACTCACCAAACCAACTGCATAACTGAGATCTGGCCTCGTAATGGTCATGTAGATAAGGCTACCAACCATTTTCCTGTACATGGTGATATCATCAAGCTCATCACCCAAATCAGCCCTAAGCTTCATGTTTTGCTCTAATGGTGTCAACATTGGTTTGCATGCTGTCATACCATACTTTGCCAGCATGTCAAGTGCATATTGCCTTTGCACCAACCATATACCCTTGTTTGTTCTAATCACCTCAATGCCAAGAAAGAACCTTAAATCACCAAGGTCTTTCATATCAAACTCTTTGCATAAAGAGGCTTTAACCTCATCAATGCCTTTCCCACAATCACCTGTGATAATCAAATCATCAACATAAATGACTATCATCACGATACCATCATGTGTCTTCTTCACATAAAGTGAAGAATCTGCATTTCCAACCACAAATCCAATACTGACAAGATATCTGCTGATCTTGTCACTCCAAGCATGAGGTGCTTGCTTCAAACCATAGAGTGCTTTCTTTAACCTACAAACGAAAGTAGGATATTTTGGATGTACATATCCTTCTGGCTGTTCCATGTACACCTCTTCTTGTAGATCACCATTCAAGAAAGCATTTTTTACATCCATTTGATGTAAAACCCAACCTTTTTGTGCTGCTAGTGCAATGATAGACCTCACTGTAGCCATCTTAGCCACTGGGCTGAAAGTTTCATCATAATCAAGACCATAAGTTTGTGCATATCCTTTAGCGACCAGCCTTGCCTTATGTCTCTCTAGGCTGCCATCTGACTTGCACTTTACCTTATACACCCATTTGCAACCAATTGCATTCTTTCCTTGAGGTAACTCAGCCAATTCCCATGTATCATTTTTGTCCAAAGCAACCATCTCTTCATCCATGGCTTTCTGCCACACATGCTCTCCAATAGCCTCTGTATAGCATGTAGGTTCCACATGCTTTACCATAGATGTCATGTATGCATAATGCATAGCAAAATCCCTATATATCAATCTTTCAACGGGATATCTGACTCTCTGGGATCTCCGCAATGCATGCGGGTCACTCTGTACGCCTGTAACTCTGGCATGTGGTGGCACATATCTGTCCTGCCTAGCACCAGGTGTGCGTACAACAGGTATCCTGAGCTCCTCATCCAAGCTCTCTGAGCTAGAGGACTCATAGCCTGTGATTCCAATGCCTTCGACTTTCTTCTTGCCTTTATCCATAGCACTACTCCCAGTGCTCGCACTCTCATGCCTTAATCGTCCTGACCATGGACGTACACTGCTACTACTCTCAGCTTCTGCTGCTGGCCCAGACATAGTAGTAGAGCTAGAACTTGCTTGTGATGGCAAGTTCACAGGTACATTAGCCTCAAGTGTGTCAATGACTTCCTCATCTCTTGCTTTGTACCAACTAGCAAGCTCATCAAACACCACATCACGTGAGATGACTACTTGTCTAGTTTGAGGGTTATAACATTTGTAGGCCTTTCGATCCTGTGCATATCCAACAAATACACATTTCTCTGCCTTAGGATCCAACTTTCGTCTTCTTTCATCAGGCACAT
Source organism: Cibotium barometz (assembly GCF_041138505.1). Lineage (NCBI taxonomy): Eukaryota > Viridiplantae > Streptophyta > Polypodiopsida > Cyatheales > Cibotiaceae > Cibotium > Cibotium barometz. The sequence goes on along the minus strand of NC_141082.1, from coordinate 14,415,490 downwards.
GGACATAAGCTACGCATCCAAAGACTTTGAGATGTCCAATGTCTGGCCTGTAACCTGTAAGCCGCATCTCTGGCGTGCTTCCATGAATGGCTGCTGTAGGTGTTTTGTTCAGGATATACACTGCAGTAGCACATGCTTCTGCCCAATAGTAATCTGGCATGCTCTTTTCATTGAGCATTGCCCTTGCCACTTCACATATGACTCGATTCTTTCTCTCAGGGCTCCACACCATTCTGCTGAGGTGTATACCTGCATGTCAACTGTCTCCTTATCCCATGCTTCCGCAAGAAATGCTCAAAAGCTTTTGAGGTGTATTCACCACCTCCATCTGTTCTCAGACGCTTAATCCAACAGCCATATTGTTTTTCTACAAGAGCTTTGAAATCCATGAATTTTTCCAGCACTTCACTCTTCTCTCTCAAAAAATATATCCATGTCATCCTGCTGAAGTCATCTATAAATGTCACATATTATAGACTTCCTTTGATAGATGGGTTTTGTGCTGGGCCCCATACATCACTGTGCACTATCTCAAGTGGTCTATTCATGTTTCCTTCTCTAGGAAACCTCAACCTTGCCTGCTTTCCAAACTGACAGGCTTCACAAACATGCATATGTCCATCATATTTAAATCGAGGCAATCCACTGACAATGCCTCTTGTTTGCATGTTCTTTAATCTCTGTATATTGACATGTCCAATCCTCTTGTGCCACATGTCAATGTCCTGCACAATCCCATTGCTCTTTGAAAACATGGCTGAGCTCAATTCTGGTATGCCTGCATCCAATTTGAACAACCTTCCTTCCTTCTTGCCCTTGGCAATCAATCTACAGCCATGCTTAAAATCTTCCACAAAACAGCCTTTCTCATTGAATCTGACTTGTAGTCCCTGCTCAACCATTTGTCCTACTAATGCCAAACTCTTTGTGATGGATGGTACATATAACACTTCTGACATATTCTTCACATTTCCATCATGCATCCTCAAAGGCACACTGCCAACATGTGTTATAAGATGCTGAGTATCATCTCCTGTGACCACATAACCATTTGTATCCAATGGTTGCATCTTCTCAAACCACTCCCCATGACATGTCATGTGGTTTGAGGCACCTGAATCCATATACCATGACTCATCTCCTGCATTCTGAGAATCCATTGTTCCCATAACATGCTTCATTGCAAAAAGATGATTCGAACTCCCATCATTGTTACTAGTAGATGCATAATTTCCATGTTGTGGTCTTCCATTCCTCACATCATTCTGCTTTTTATAACAATCTTTTGCCAAATGTCCAAGTTTGCCACAATAGTAACATTCAATCCCATTCAAATTTTGTTGAGGACCTTGCCATCGTCCTCTACCACGAGCACCTGTTCCAAATCTCCCCCTATGGGATTGAAATCCACGACCTCCACGTGATCCAAATGATGACTGTGAATTCTGAAAATTCTGATTTGATTGTGGTTGAGTAGATCTGTCATTCCAACCACGTCCTCCACGGCCTCGAGGGGTAAATCTCCCCCTGCCTCGAAAGCCTCTAGATGAGTAAAAAGCCTGATTCCTTGCATGCTCATCATTGCTTGACGAGGATGCACCACCTGTAACACTCATACCACCAAGACCAAGCTTCAATTCTTCCACAATGAGCAATGACACAAGCTCATTAAAGTCTGGCATTCCTCCCAACCTTACTGAGATGGAAGTGTCAAAAGATTTGTACTCTTTGCCTAAACCACGCAATGTGAGAGCAACCAAATCATCATCATCCATCGGGGCATGGATTGATGACAAGGAATCAGCATAACCCTTGATTTCCTGAACATACTCATGTATACTCCTATTTCTTCGTGTTACACTGTGAATCTGTTGCTTTAGTTGTATCTTCCTTGCACCAGTGTCTGTCTCATACATTCGGCACAATATACCCCATGCTTCTTTCGGTGTATCTGCATCTTGGATGTGAATAAGCAAGGCATCTGTTACACATATGGAAAAATAATGCAACACCTTCGAAGACCGCTCTACCCATTGCTTGTGAGCCAGTAAACTGAGCATTATTTGGTTGAGGAGGTAGATATGGCTCCGGGTCTTCCTCCGAGACGAGACTCCATAAACCTTTGCCTTTCAAAAAACTCTTCATTCGAAACTTCCACACTTGAAAGTTAGTGCAATCAAGCTTCTCTCCAACAATCTGTATCGGACCATCTCCCATTGTTGCAAAAAAATTGTAGTAGATGTACCCCGTCGATCACAATGTATGAAGTACCTGTAATGCTCCAAATCTCTCCAAATCACATCAAATGCTTGCAAATTGTGTGCATTTACATCCCACAATGATTCATCAACAATGTACACTTGATCAAAGTTGAAATCAAATGAAACTCCTTCACAAAAAATTTTCTGGTTTTTTTCTCGCCAGTAAATTCTCGCTAGTAACCAGTCAAGATTATGCTCTAAATCCTTCAAATCTTGTCCAAATTCAATGATTCAACTTGCATTGGCTTCCCAACACATTGCTCCAACATATCCTAGAAGGGTTTGATCCAATTCTTCAAGGGGAATGAGAACCACCAATTTTTGTAACCTCTGGTTTGAATTTTTCTGCATCTGTCAGGTACCACCTCTCACTAAAATTGCTCTATCTCTTTCAAATCTTCTCCAAATCCAAAAATTTTTGATTCAAAAGTTTAGCAACTCATAGGACTCTACTTGTACCAGAGAAATTAGGCCAATTTGATATAGACAAGGATTAATGCCTTGATTAAAACTGCTCTGTTTTTGGACAGACTTTCTGCAAACCTGCACACCTCTGATAAATCACTTCAATGAGCTCCAAATACATGAAATGAGCTGCAACCAAGCATCACAAGTCCTTAGCAATGTCTTTGCTAAACTCTCCAAGCTTTAAATCATTCAATTTGGTGTCCAAATGAGTGAATTGCATGAAATCAAATGAAACTGTCCATCCTTCTGCAGAGGAATGCGCCGTCTACTCTTGTGGGCTGTAGAGAGAGGGGAAATCAAAATTGACTTAATAGGCTTGTTAGCAATGACCTAATCTACCTTGGGTATGAAGGGTTTAGCTCAATTTTCTCTGTAGCTCCTGCAATTGATCCTCCACGGGAGGTATGTCCACTGTTTGTGTGAAAAACCAGAAACTTTTACATAAATCCACTTTCTCTTGATTTTAATCAAATCTGTATGCATCAATCTGCTTCAAGATTCTGTATGTTGCTTGTGCCCACTTCGCTAATACATTTGCAAGCCCAAATACATGTGCCTTTGTGTATACATTTGCCAAGAGTATACATTCACTTCAAGCTTTCCATGAAAGCTTAGAGAAAAAACCAGAATTTTTCCTTTGCTTTATGCCCTTCACTGAACCTGCTCTTTGATACCTGCAATCCGCAGAGGGGGTCTTGCTACACTCACCAATGGTCCTTAGCTCTCAGATCTGATGCCGGTGTGTGCTCCATAGCTTTCTTTTGCTCCACAGCTTCAATGGCTTCCTTCACAGCTTTTCCTTCTTCTTCCCTCTTCTCTCACTCACTCTCACACCTCAGCTAATGAGCTCTTGGCTCTGATACCATGATAAAAAAACAGAAGCAGGAGGCAGCACACACAAGGGAAGCAAACCCTAATCCATATCCATCAACCATAAAGAAAGAGAGAAGCCATAGTCACCATCTCACTCACACACACAAAAGAGAACACAACATAGTGTTATGTCCACACTACAAAGTAAACCTAATGTAATGTCCACACCACACATGACCAGCTGGACGCGGTCATAAACACACCACACGATATCTATCTACCATACTGTCACTCTGTCAGCACCCATGTGCTATCCTCCAGCTGTATACGAGCTTGACATTTCAACAAAAGAGCTACATTCAATGTGCAAGATGCGGTCTACCTGAGGACGACCTCCACATCTTCTTCCACTGTAAGCACATCTCCAACACATTCAAAGAGCTACACTCCACTATTCTGAGGTGGGGTAAAGATGTCAACTGGAAGAATCTAATGCTAGGGGAAAACATAGGATGTTCAACAGCACTCTAGAATGTAATCAGATGTGAGTATCTCTGGCATGCCTGGTTACAGAGAGTATCAGCTACTTTCAACAACTCTGAAATCAAGGGTGCCCCTCTCACAGTGTGTTTAATAACTACATGCAACAGGTACTGGGCTAAACAAACCCAAGCCCTCTTCAAATTAGAGAGAAGGTTATTGCTCAAACTCCAAAAGAGAGCCTCAGACTACACCCTGGAAAAACTAGAAAAAACCAGAGACAAGATTATTATCATCCTATCTAAGGACCGAGCTCTATTAGAAGCAATCAACATGCAGCAGTAATCAAACCTCTCTCCCATAGCCCAAGAGGTGTAGAAGAGGAACGACATACAGACAGGAACCAGGAACCATTCCAGATAAGCTGAAGATAAAGATAAGCCAAAGTGACCTGGCTGGCAGTGGTGAGGCACCAGCGTTAAGAAAGATCCTGCCTGCCTCCCTTCAAAACTGACTGCCGCCGATGGTTCCTCCACTTGTTCGTGGGAGCTACCTACAAGGCCGAAAGAACGACTACTATTGTGGCAAGTCTCTTCCTTATGGTTAGCTCATTTGGTGGAGAATGACACGGCTATATATTTGATGAGGGTACTCTGAGCTACACCTATGGTTCAAAGTAATTAAAGTGAGGGTACTTTGAGCTACACCTATGGTTCAGAGTAATTAAAGAGGGGAAATCTAGTACATCACATAGTGGCCATGTGGGCAATTGTAAAGTAATTTTGGTTCAGAGAGAGAGAGAGAGAGAGTTGGAGAGAGAGAGAGAGAGAGAGAGAGAGAGAGTGTGTGTGTGTGTGTGTGTTGTAGAGATTTTGAGAGAGTTGGCTAGCTCGAGAGAAATAGAGAGAGTAAGATAGATTAAGAGAGCGTGAGAGAGAGAGAGAGAGAGAGAGAGAGAGAGAGAGAGAGAGAGAGAGAAATGTTAGAGTGTGAGAGAGAGAGAGTGAGTGAGAGTGAGAGTGAGAGTGAGAGTGAGAGTCAGGTAGAGAGAGAGTTACAAAGAGTTCAGAAGAGAGAGTCAGTGAGTGAGCTAGAGAAATGTAAAGAGAGTGAGTTAGAGAGAGAGAGAGAGAGAGAGAGAGAGAGAGAGAGAGAGAGAGAGACCTTAAAAGAGAGAATTACAAAAGAAAATCTTGCCTTTAGCAAGTTGGCAACACTTCTTGATTTACTATCATTGCAGTCATTACCAAAAGATTTATATGAGAATGACAAGGGTGCTTCCTTGTTTACCTCTTATATAAGTGAATCAATATGTAGCTTTGCTATTCAAAATGTGGTCTTGTCCTTTTTATGGTATTTTGGTAGACAAGTCAATTGATGGTTCAGTTTGTTGAACATTTGATTGTATATGCAAGCTACATGGTTCACTCTAAGCCATCCACACCTTTCTTAAGTTTGTTGGAAATCAAGGTTTGTACTGCAAAGGGATTTGAGTCTTCGTTTGTTGCCTTTTTGGACGGTTATGATCTTGATCCTCCAAAGCTAGTTAGCTTTGGAATAGATGGTGCAAGTGTTATGATAGATGTAAAAGAAGTCCTTTTATGACTGTGATACATTGTGTTACACATAGGACACATTTGTGCATGTCTGATGTCTTTAGAAGATCTGCTGATGCTGCCAAGTTTATGGTCTCCACATTAAATGAAATCACTAGCATGTTCAGGAAAAGCACTAAGAGAGGACTACAAGGTTAGTGCAACTACAAGAAGAGTCCATATTTATAAGCTAAGATGGCTCAGTAGGACAAAAAGTTGTGGTAAGGGTATGTGAGGCCTTGGAGCCTCTTCTCTTGTGCATTAAAGAAGAGAATGAAAGGCTATACAAGGTGGTTACAAATTTTAGGTTTCTATACATGCTGCACTTTTTGGCTGACATGTTTGATCACTTAGCTCCTCTATCTCTTGTTTTCCAAAAAAGCTTTGTTGATGTGACAAGTTTGATAGGCTCCAGAATTGCAATATTGGATGTAGAGTTTGTTGTTGGTCCTTTGGACATCAATGCGAATATTCAAGGACATGATGGATTTGGATTTCCAACTATACCATGGTTTGGTGGGACAACATAGTTGGTTGTGGACGTTGCGAAAGGCAATGAAGGGAGATATGTATTATGGTGTTCAGATATAAAGGTGTGTGATTGGTAGTGATTTAGCACAAGCTCTTGATTTTCAAACACAGTTATGCTTGGAAGTTAAATCATAGTTACTTTCATATCCTTGCTCCTCTTGGGTTTCCTTCTTCCAAAGAGTTGTGAAGAGCTATGGGGCACTTGAATAGGTGCATTGGTTAAACAATATGGGAATACTATCTATCACTTTACAAGATGACACTTAGATTGATGCAATGATAGATGAAAGATGTTTAAGAAATGTAAGATCCCTGTTCCCACTGAGCAACGGATTCGGGGTACTGGCAGCGGAAGTAGCGCTTCTCGCGCGGGACAGGGGTCCCACACTCGGGGCCTCGCCCACGGATATCCGGATAAGAGACTAATCCGTCGGTTGTTCCAAAACCGAACCCGGAAAAACTTCCTTTACCGGAAAGCACGGGTGATTCCACCAGGATAACTTTTTACTCTAACGTAGTCAAGATCATTTCTGATCGAGATGATCCGATTACATCTATAAGATACTTAATCGGTTCAAGGAAGAAACTTGCACTTGGATCATTGGGATCAACGCTTTTTTTCCCATTCAAGAGGCACAGCCGTTGATTCCTATCCATAGAACAGTTTCTGTCCGGGATTTTTTTTTTTTTCTATCGTAAAAACAAAAATTTGAGTCTCGATTTACGGATCCATCAGTCCAGCCTAACCCCATCCAATCCCATGGGTTAGCCAACCGCCCAACCACTGTAGTGATGGGATCCAATTAAAAATTTGGTTAGGTTTTGTCCCGGGTACCAAGGAAAAGAGTTCCAAGGCCCCCTAGCCGGATGTTCATGCAAAATAAAACTAGTCACACCACTCACACACCCAATATGAAATTGCCCTTTTTCAACCAGTTTAAAACAATCCTTTAATAAAACCATAGTATCATTGATCACCATCTTCCAATTTATCCAATTGATTCTTAATTTCCCATCATTCCTTCATCAGAGTATCTATGGCATCATCGGTAACTAGAACGCTCAGGAGCCGTTTCGATAGTTCCTAGCCCATAATACTTGGCAATATAATCACTTAACAAGATGGACTCTCGTTGAAGATCAGCAAGATCAACCAACAGATCCATATAAGGAGCCATGGACTCATCCATTGAAGACCAGCAAGGTCAATCAACCAGATCCATGCTCGATTTCAGAAAACAACTCCAACTCTGTTCCAATATCTTCCTCGACGCACGCGTGGGTATCCTAGGCGACCCAGAGCCCGAGCACCGTATGGTCAGCACCCTCTAGGATCCTTCGCAGGTAACCTAGCGCTTCACGCATAGGCCGCTTCCTTGGCCCCTCATCCACCGTACCGGAAGCTCACCATTTTAATCGCACCGAGGCTGGTCAAGACCTCGGCCGACCTTGCTACGCGAGACGTCCTTCATTGACTCCCCGTCAGCAGTTGCAACTTTCTCATCACGACCTTAATCACAAGACGGTCAAAATGCTCCCCCCAGCATTCTTGACATAAATCAATCATTTACAGACAGCATTTACAAACAGCATTTACAAACAGTTTACAATACAATTTCTATTTTAACTTTCATTTTTCCACATTATCCCTCCTCAATCTACATTACTTATTCCATATTCCATTTATATGTATACTCATCCCATCACATCATTTCCATCCCATCACTTCAGATTCCCTCACATCACAATCGTATATTCACATCCATACATCCACAACTATATACGTACATTCACATCTACATGCATACATCTACATCCCTATGCATACATCCACATCCACATTCACATTCACCTCTATACATTTACATCTACATGCATACATCCACATCTCCATTCACATCTACATCTATACATCTACATCTACATGCATCCATCCACCTCCACATCCACATCTACATCTATACATCTACATCTACATGCATACATCCATATCTCCATTCCCATCTACATCTATACATCTACATCTACATGCATTCATCTACCTCCACATCCACATCTACATCTATACATCTACATCTACATGTATACATCCACCTCCACATCCACATCCGTATCTATACATCTACATCTACATGTATACATCCACATCCACATCTATACATCTACATCTACATGCATCCATCCACCTCCACATCCACATCTACATCTATACATCTACATCTACATGCGTACATCCATATCTCCATTCCCATCTACATCTATACATCTACATCTACATCTACATGCATTCATCTACCTCCACATCCACATCTACATCTATACATCTACATCTACATGTATACATCCACCTCCACATCCACATCCGTATCTATACATCTACATCTACATGTATACATCCACATCCACGTCTATACATCTACATCTACATGCATACATCCACATCTCCATTCACATCTACATCTATACATCTACATCTACATGCATCCATCCACCTCCACATCCACATCTACATCTATACATCTACATCTACATGCAAACATCCACATCTCCATGCATAATAAAATTCTTTTAATTAATCTAGGATGATAGTTCCTAGAATATGGTAGGAAGTCCTCTTTTTATGCTTTGAATGAATTTATTTTATGCGTAATTTCTATAAAAATTTTGCCATAGCTCCGCTACTATGACTGATAAATCTCAAATTTTTTTCTAAGGGATAAAGCTCATTATTAAAGAAATAATTAGAATGGTCTCTAATTGGATCATCAATCCATAATGGTCTCTAATTGGATCATTAAGAAAACAATTAGAATGGTCTCTAATTGGATCATCAATCCATAATGGTCTCTAATTGGATCATTAAGAAAACAATTAGAATGGTCTCTAATTGGATCATCAATCCATAATGGTCTCTAATTGGATCATTAAGAAAATAATTAGAATGGTCTCTAATTGGGTCATCAATCCGTAATGGATTGAATCATCAATGTGCATAAACTAAAAGCATAGCAAAAAGCCATTAATTTGGCCTCAAGCATAGCTTAATCTTGGATTAAGGAAAAGCTTTATGAAAAGCTTCATTTGGATTGAGAATGGGTCATGAGTATGACCATTTCTTGAGTGAGAGAGAGAAATTATAAAAACCATTAGAATTTAAATATAAGTGGAAATTAACTTCTATAGCATTTATTAAATTATGTAACTCTTCACTACTATTCACCAATTAACTTCAATAGCATTTAAAAAAAAACCATACCAATTAAACTTCTCAAGCTTGAGAGGGGTTGAGAAGAGAGAATCATTGAGAAATTATAGAAAGATCAAAATTCAATATACTTACCTTATGATTTGCTTGATTCTTTATTCACGGTAGAGGCCCCCAACCAATCAATTGGTTTAGTATGTTGATGGAGCCACCAATGGGGATTGAAGAAAGAGAGAAGTATCAAAAACTAGTGAATTATTAAAGAATTCACAGTTCTTGGCTTAGGTAGAGTAGAGTAACAAGGCATAAGACACTATATATTTTAGCTTAGGTGGAGTAGAGTAACAAAGCATAAGACTCTATCTAATTTGGCTTAGGTGGAGTAGAGTAACAAGCATAAGAGACTATATATTTTGGCTTAGGTGGAGTAGAGTAACAAAGCATAAGAGACTATATTTTGGCTTAGGTGGAGTAGAGTAACAATGCATAAGACATTATATTTTTTTCAACAAGGGGAGGCTTCTATTTATAGGAAAATTTGAGCTCCTAACCAAACAAACTGATTCTAGAATTTTCCAAGTCAGTTTGGTTGAATTTGGACTAGATTTGGACCTAGTTTGGTTGCTTTTTGATTCGGTTTGGTTCCATTTTGATTTGGTTTGGTTCAAGAGAGATGAGAGATAAAAATATCACATTATTTTTGAGTTTAAAACTCATTCAAGCATGTGAAATATGTACCTCCTTTAAAGAATTCCCCTTCCTTATATATGTGTCAAAATTTTATTGCTCATAGTTTTTTACTAATAAACCTTGTACATTTTCAACTCTTCATCTTATGTGAAATATGCACCTCCTTTAAAGAACTCCTCTTCCTTACATATGTGTCATAGTTTTTTTTACTAATAAACCTTGTACATTTTCAACTCTTCATCTTATGTGAAATATGCACCTCCTTTAAAGAACTCCCCTTCCTTACATATGTGTTTATTTACTAATAAACCTTGTACATTTTCAACTTTTCATCTTATGTGAAATATGCACCTCCTTTAAAGAACTCCCCTTCCTTACATATGTGTTTATTTACTAATAAACCTTGTACATTTTCAACTCTTCATCTTATGTGAAATGTGCACCTCCTTTAAAGAACTCTCCTTCCTTACATATGAGTCATAATGGAATCATTTTAATATTGCTCATAGTTTTTTACTAATAAACCTTGTACATTTTCAACTCTTCACCTCATGTGAGCATTTACTCATTTTTGGGTATTTTCTTTTTACAATTTGGATTTATCTCCTCCCTACACATGGATTGATGCTATTGGCCCATAGGAACCTTAATTGGACCATAATCTAAAAATTTCTGAAAATCTAGACCCTTAGACTAAGGTTCTTTATACTTATTTCCAATTAATTCCAATTGCACATTGGAAAATTCTTTTTGAATTTCTATTTCAGGGGAACTTATTTTAATAAGATGAGTTAATTTTCTATCCAAAAATATTCATAATCTGAATATTCTCTCTCTAGCATATTTTTCTCTCTCTAGGCTAAAACAGTTAGAACAAGGCCTTTATATTTCTGAAGAGGGATTGATTACAGGGGAAGATACTAGACATCAAAAAGGGGTTGGGGGAGGAATCTTACATTCTACCCCACTTAAAAAATGCGAGATGTCCTCATCTCGCAAACTGGGATAATTTTACAAGATGCACGAATATGAGATTTAGAGAAAAATTTTAATCAAGATTAACCACCAAGAAAAGTCTTAAAGAGAGCAAGATTCAAAATAAGAACAAGATTTAAACTTTATTCATTCACGGAACTTATACAGTAAAGATAGAAGAACTCTTTACACTTCCATAAGCCCGTCCATCATATGGTCACAAAAGCAGTCCTCACAAGCTGCACAAGTATAGGGTAACTCATCTATGGGAATGATTCTGCTGGTTATTGCCGCACCTATCTCAGTGGTATGAGGTGATCTAACAAAAGGACCTCTGAGAGGCAAGCCAAAAACGGGGTAAAGGCATATCTTCTCATGAGGAAGAAAACATGCCAGTAAGAAGACCCGCTCAGAAAACCCAAGATGCCTTGATCTCATGACACAGTAGTATCGGGGACCCAAACCCAAAGCTTCAATAACCATGGCCAAGCGGACATTGTTACGAAAGTGTTGCTGACCCCAGGGTGCTACCCTAGTTATGTTTTGATAGGTCCGCCATTTGGTCTGCGCTACAGAAGTTCCTAGGTGAGGAAAAAGTGAGCGCTCATACTGTTCTATAAAGTCTTTCTTCACAGACTCTCTTGCGTCTTGAAGGTGAGAAATCATCAGGGATAAAACTAATTCCTGTTGCCAAGCCATGAAGGAGATTAAGAAGGAAAGGAGATTGATGGGAGTAAGATTACTGTGAGCGACAAGTAAAAGTTACGACTTATATAAAGGAAGGAGCTAGCGTAACCTAGAAGCCAACGGTAACTTGCCACTGAAGTTTTACCGTCTTTCCATGATTTGGGTTTGGCACATTTTTCTATAAAAGGCATTAAGAATTTTGAGATGAGGAGATAAAAGAAGCTTGTAGGTTAAGTCACCTACTTTCATTGAATTCAGATATAAGGGTCACAATATCTGGGGGATAACTTCTTATACTTCCCAAGAGATAAAGAACTTCTTTTGGGCCGTACTCGAATGAAAACCAAAACCTTGGTATCCAAAACACCGATTCTCATTTCTAAACTCATTGTTCTAAATCCTTAAAACAGGTGGGACTCCTGAGAAGTATTCTAGGGATAAAGCTCATTATTAAAGAAATAATTAGAATGGTCTCTAATTGGATCATCAATCCATAATGGTCTCTAATTGGATCATTAAGAAAACAATTAGAATGGTCTCTAATTGGATCATCAATCCATAATGGTCTCTAATTGGATCATTAAGAAAACAATTAGAATGGTCTCTAATTGGATCATCAATCCATAATGGTCTCTAATTGGATCATTAAGAAAACAATTAGAATGGTCTCTAATTGGATCATCAATCCATAATGGTCTCTAATTGGATCATTAAGAAAACAATTAGAATGGTCTCTAATTGGGTCATCAATCCGTAATGGATTGAATCATCAATGTGCATAAACTAAAAGCATAGCAAAAAGCCATTAATTTGGCCTCAAGCATAGCTTAATCTTGGATTAAGGAAAAGCTTTATGAAAAGCTTCATTTGGATTGAGAATGGGTCATGAGTATGACCATTTCTTGAGTGAGAGAGAGAAATTATAAAAACCATTAGAATTTAAATATAAGTGGAAATTAACTTCTATAGCATTTATTAAATTATGTAACTCTTCACTACTATTCACCAATTAACTTCAATAGCATTTAAAAAAAAACCATACCAATTAAACTTCTCAAGCTTGAGAGGGGTTGAGAAGAGAGAATCATTGAGAAATTATAGAAAGATCAAAATTCAATATACTTACCTTATGATTTGCTTGATTCTTTATTCACGGTAGAGGCCCCCAACCAATCAATTGGTTTAGTATGTTGATGGAGCCACCAATGGGGATTGAAGAAAGAGAGAAGTATCAAAAACTAGTGAATTATTAAAGAATTCACAGTTCTTGGCTTAGGTAGAGTAGAGTAACAAGGCATAAGACACTATATATTTTAGCTTAGATGGAGTAGAGTAACAAAGCATAAGACTCTATCTAATTTGGCTTAGGTGGAGTAGAGTAACAAGCATAAGAGACTATATATTTTGGCTTAGGTGGAGTAGAGTAACAAAGCATAAGAGACTATATTTTGGCTTAGGTGGAGTAGAGTAACAATGCATAAGACATTATATTTTTTTCAACAAGGGGAGGCTTCTATTTATAGGAAAATTTGAGCTCCTAACCAAACAAACTGATTCTAGAATTTTCCAAGTCAGTTTGGTTGAATTTGGACTAGATTTGGACCTAGTTTGGTTGCTTTTTGATTCGGTTTGGTTCCATTTTGATTTGGTTTGGTTCAAGAGAGATGAGAGATAAAAATATCACATTATTTTTGAGTTTAAAACTCATTCAAGCATGTGAAATATGTACCTCCTTTAAAGAATTCCCCTTCCTTATATATGTGTCAAAATTTTATTGCTCATAGTTTTTTACTAATAAACCTTGTACATTTTCAACTCTTCATCTTATGTGAAATATGCACCTCCTTTAAAGAACTCCTCTTCCTTACATATGTGTCATAGTTTTTTTTACTAATAAACCTTGTACATTTTCAACTCTTCATCTTATGTGAAATATGCACCTCCTTTAAAGAACTCCCCTTCCTTACATATGTGTTTATTTACTAATAAACCTTGTACATTTTCAACTTTTCATCTTATGTGAAATATGCACCTCCTTTAAAGAACTCCCCTTCCTTACATATGTGTTTATTTACTAATAAACCTTGTACATTTTCAACTCTTCATCTTATGTGAAATGTGCACCTCCTTTAAAGAACTCTCCTTCCTTACATATGAGTCATAATGGAATCATTTTAATATTGCTCATAGTTTTTTACTAATAAACCTTGTACATTTTCAACTCTTCACCTCATGTGAGCATTTACTCATTTTTGGGTATTTTCTTTTTACAATTTGGATTTATCTCCTCCCTACACATGGATTGATGCTATTGGCCCATAGGAACCTTAATTGGACCATAATCTAAAAATTTCTGAAAATCTAGACCCTTAGACTAAGGTTCTTTATACTTATTTCCAATTAATTCCAATTGCACATTGGAAAATTCTTTTTGAATTTCTATTTCAGGGGAACTTATTTTAATAAGATGAGTTAATTTTCTATCCAAAAATATTCATAATCTGAATATTCTCTCTCTAGCATATTTTTCTCTCTCTAGGCTAAAACAGTTAGAACAAGGCCTTTATATTTCTGAAGAGGGATTGATTACAGGGGAAGATACTAGACATCAAAAAGGGGTTGGGGGAGGAATCTTACATTCTACCCCACTTAAAAAATGCGAGATGTCCTCATCTCGCAAACTGGGATAATTTTACAAGATGCACGAATATGAGATTTAGAGAAAAATTTTAATCAAGATTAACCACCAAGAAAAGTCTTAAAGAGAGCAAGATTCAAAATAAGAACAAGATTTAAACTTTATTCATTCACGGAACTTATACAGTAAAGATAGAAGAACTCTTTACACTTCCATAAGCCCGTCCATCATATGGTCACAAAAGCAGTCCTCACAAGCTGCACAAGTATAGGGTAACTCATCTATGGGAATGATTCTGCTGGTTATTGCCGCACCTATCTCAGTGGTATGAGGTGATCTAACAAAAGGACCTCTGAGAGGCAAGCCAAAAACGGGGTAAAGGCATATCTTCTCATGAGGAAGAAAACATGCCAGTAAGAAGACCCGCTCAGAAAACCCAAGATGCCTTGATCTCATGACACAGTAGTATCGGGGACCCAAACCCAAAGCTTCAATAACCATGGCCAAGCGGACATTGTTACGAAAGTGTTGCTGACCCCAGGGTGTTACCCTAGTTATGTTTTGATAGGTCCGCCATTTGGTCTGCGCTACAGAAGTTCCTAGGTGAGGAAAAAGTGAGCGCTCATACTGTTCTATAAAGTCTTTCTTCACAGACTCTCTTGCGTCTTGAAGGTGAGAAATCATCAGGGATAAAACTAATTCCTGTTGCCAAGCCATGAAGGAGATTAAGAAGGAAAGGAGATTGATGGGAGTAAGATTACTGTGAGCGACAAGTAAAAGTTACGACTTATATAAAGGAAGGAGCTAGCGTAACCTAGAAGCCAACGGTAACTTGCCACTGAAGTTTTACCGTCTTTCCATGATTTGGGTTTGGCACATTTTTCTATAAAAGGCATTAAGAATTTTGAGATGAGGAGATAAAAGAAGCTTGTAGGTTAAGTCACCTACTTTCATTGAATTCAGATATAAGGGTCACAATATCTGGGGGATAACTTCTTATACTTCCCAAGAGATAAAGAACTTCTTTTGGGCCGTACTCGAATGAAAACCAAAACCTTGGTATCCAAAACACCGATTCTCATTTCTAAACTCATTGTTCTAAATCCTTAAAACAGGTGGGACTCCTGAGAAGTATTCTAGGGAAAGGGTCTTCCTTTTTTAAACAGAAACTTTCTTTTATTTTAGAGAGGGAATAATTATAAGATCAGAAAGGGAGATTCTTACTCCTGTATACCTCGAAGGCTGGGGAAGAATCTTACATTCTACCCCACTTAAAAAAATGCGAGATGTCCTCATCTCGCCAAGTAGAGGACAACTCTTTTTCTTAAGATCCAATTTATTCTGGGGTTCCCTATATTCTGGTCAACCCAACAGAACACTGGGATAAATATCCCTTATATAGAACTCATTATTAAATAACAATTCATTCAGATCATATCATTCATATCTTTAACATGATAATGGTCCATTAGACCGAAAAGTTTCCTTCGAACATTCCTCCACGGAAATTTCAGTCAAGCAAGTTCTCAATTTGACATCCCTTAACTTGATCTACCGGTCAAATATTAACAGTAGCAATCTAACAGCACACCCATTAACCTCATAGTGATTTGCTGAATTCATTATCATCATTCTAGTTATGAATATCATTACAGGGATTCGTCCCATTCCCCCTCATTGTGGTTTCATTATATTTCAACTAATTTTTAAAAATCAACATTTTTCAATCAGCATTTTCAATCGGAATCCAAATCAATTCATTCATTCTCAAACAGAATTAAAAATCATATCAATCACATTCGAAATCATCATCTAGATAGCATTAACGCTTATAATTTCAAGTCTTAGATTTACTCGTATATACTGTCAGTAAAGAGCTGCAGTATACTCTCGGTATATACGGGTAGTCACGGCCCTTGGAATTATAAGGTAAATACTATCATGTCTAGGCCTCAAGCAAGTCCGGGTTTCTATATAATTGCGGTACTTCCATCTGAAGAACCAATTACCAAATTATGAATTTCAGTTTGAATATCAAATTGTATGAGTTATATCACACAATTATAACCTTTTTGTGTTTCTTGATAAATTTTTGACATATTTATCTTCTCAGTTGATCTTTATTAACCAAATGCTCTGATACCAACTGTAAGATCCCTGTTCCCACTGAGCAACGGATTCGGGGTACTGGCAGCGGAAGTAGCGCTTCTCGCGCGGGACAGGGGTCCCACACTCAGGGCCTCGCCCACGGATATCCGGATAAGAGACTAATCCGTCGGTTGTTCCAAAACCGAACCCGGAAAAACTTCCTTTACCGGAAAGCACGGGTGATTCCACCAGGATAACTTTTTACTCTAACGTAGTCAAGATCATTTCTGATCGAGATGATCCGATTACATCTATAAGATACTTAATCGGTTCAAGGAAGAAACTTGCACTTGGATCATTGGGATCAACGCTTTTTTCCCCATTCAAGAGGCACAGCCGTTGATTCCTATCCATAGAACAGTTTCTGTCCGGGATTTTTTTTTTTCTATCGTAAAAACAAAAATTTGAGTCTCGATTTACGGATCCATCAGTCCAGCCTAACCCCATCCAATCCCATGGGTTAGCCAACCGCCCAACCACTGTAGTGATGGGATCCAATTAAAAATTTGGTTAGGTTTTGTCCCGGGTACCAAGGAAAAGAGTTCCAAGGCCCCCTAGCCAGATGTTCATGCAAAATAAAACTAGTCACACCACTCACACACCCAATATGAAATTGCCCTTTTTCAACCAGTTTAAAACAATCCTTTAATAAAACCATAGTATCATTGATCACCATCTTCCAATTTATCCAATTGATTCTTAATTTCCCATCATTCCTTCATCAGAGTATCTATGGCATCATCGGTAACTAGAACGCTCAGGAGCCGTTTCGATAGTTCCTAGCCCATAATACTTGGCAATATAATCACTTAACAAGATGGACTCTCGTTGAAGATCAGCAAGATCAACCAACAGATCCATATAAGGAGCCATGGACTCATCCATTGAAGACCAGCAAGGTCAATCAACCAGATCCATGCTCGATTTCAGAAAACAACTCCAACTCTGTTCCAATATCTTCCTCGACGCACGCGTGGGTATCCTAGGCGACCCAGAGCCCGAGCACCGTATGGTCAGCACCCTCTAGGATCCTTCGCAGGTAACCTAGCGCTTCACGCATAGGCCGCTTCCTTGGCCCCTCATCCACCGTACCGGAAGCTCACCATTTTAATCGCACCGAGGCTGGTCAAGACCTCGGCCGACCTTGCTACGCGAGACGTCCTTCATTGACTCCCCGTCAGCAGTTGCAACTTTCTCATCACGACCTTAATCACAAGACGGTCAAAATGCTCCCCCCAGCATTCTTGACATAAATCAATCATTTACAGACAGCATTTACAAACAGCTTTACAAACAGTTTACAATACAATTTCTATTTTAACTTTCATTTTTCCACATTATCCCTCCTCAATCTACATTACTTATTCCATATTCCATTTATATGTATACTCATCCCATCACATCATTTCCATCCCATCACTTCAGATTCCCTCACATCACAATCGTATATTCACATCCATACATCCACAACTATATACGTACATTCACATCTACATGCATACATCTACATCCCTATGCATACATCCACATCCACATTCACATTCACCTCTATACATTTACATCTACATGCATACATCCACATCTCCATTCACATCTACATCTATACATCTACATCTACATGCATCCATCCACCTCCACATCCACATCTACATCTATACATCTACATCTACATGCATACATCCATATCTCCATTCCCATCTACATCTATACATCTACATCTACATGCATTCATCTACCTCCACATCCACATCTACATCTATACATCTACATCTACATGTATACATCCACCTCCACATCCACATCCGTATCTATACATCTACATCTACATGTATACATCCACATCCACATCTATACATCTACATCTACATGCATCCATCCACCTCCACATCCACATCTACATCTATACATCTACATCTACATGCGTACATCCATATCTCCATTCCCATCTACATCTATACATCTACATCTACATCTACATGCATTCATCTACCTCCACATCCACATCTACATCTATACATCTACATCTACATGTATACATCCACCTCCACATCCACATCCGTATCTATACATCTACATCTACATGTATACATCCACATCCACGTCTATACATCTACATCTACATGCATACATCCACATCTCCATTCACATCTACATCTATACATCTACATCTACATGCATCCATCCACCTCCACATCCACATCTACATCTATACATCTACATCTACATGCAAACATCCACATCTCCATGCATAATAAAATTCTTTTAATTAATCTAGGATGATAGTTCCTAGAATATGGTAGGAAGTCCTCTTTTTATGCTTTGAATGAATTTATTTTATGCGTAATTTCTATAAAAATTTTGCCATAGCTCCGCTACTATGACTGATAAATCTCAAATTTTTTTCTAAGGGATAAAGCTCATTATTAAAGAAATAATTAGAATGGTCTCTAATTGGATCATCAATCCATAATGGTCTCTAATTGGATCATTAAGAAAACAATTAGAATGGTCTCTAATTGGATCATCAATCCATAATGGTCTCTAATTGGATCATTAAGAAAACAATTAGAATGGTCTCTAATTGGATCATCAATCCATAATGGTCTCTAATTGGATCATTAAGAAAACAATTAGAATGGTCTCTAATTGGATCATCAATCCATAATGGTCTCTAATTGGATCATTAAGAAAACAATTAGAATGGTCTCTAATTGGGTCATCAATCCGTAATGGATTGAATCATCAATGTGCATAAACTAAAAGCATAGCAAAAAGCCATTAATTTGGCCTCAAGCATAGCTTAATCTTGGATTAAGGAAAAGCTTTATGAAAAGCTTCATTTGGATTGAGAATGGGTCATGAGTATGACCATTTCTTGAGTGAGAGAGAGAAATTATAAAAACCATTAGAATTTAAATATAAGTGGAAATTAACTTCTATAGCATTTATTAAATTATGTAACTCTTCACTACTATTCACCAATTAACTTCAATAGCATTTAAAAAAAAACCATACCAATTAAACTTCTCAAGCTTGAGAGGGGTTGAGAAGAGAGAATCATTGAGAAATTATAGAAAGATCAAAATTCAATATACTTACCTTATGATTTGCTTGATTCTTTATTCACGGTAGAGGCCCCCAACCAATCAATTGGTTTAGTATGTTGATGGAGCCACCAATGGGGATTGAAGAAAGAGAGAAGTATCAAAAACTAGTGAATTATTAAAGAATTCACAGTTCTTGGCTTAGGTAGAGTAGAGTAACAAGGCATAAGACACTATATATTTTAGCTTAGGTGGAGTAGAGTAACAAAGCATAAGACTCTATCTAATTTGGCTTAGGTGGAGTAGAGTAACAAGCATAAGAGACTATATATTTTGGCTTAGGTGGAGTAGAGTAACAAAGCATAAGAGACTATATTTTGGCTTAGGTGGAGTAGAGTAACAATGCATAAGACATTATATTTTTTTCAACAAGGGGAGGCTTCTATTTATAAGAAAATTTGAGCTCCTAACCAAACAAACTGATTCTAGAATTTTCCAAGTCAGTTTGGTTGAATTTGGACTAGATTTGGACCTAGTTTGGTTGCTTTTTGATTCGGTTTGGTTCCATTTTGATTTGGTTTGGTTCAAGAGAGATGAGAGATAAAAATATCACATTATTTTTGAGTTTAAAACTCATTCAAGCATGTGAAATATGTACCTCCTTTAAAGAATTCCCCTTCCTTATATATGTGTCAAAATTTTATTGCTCATAGTTTTTTACTAATAAACCTTGTACATTTTCAACTCTTCATCTTATGTGAAATATGCACCTCCTTTAAAGAATTCCTCTTCCTTACATATGTGTCATAGTTTTTTTTACTAATAAACCTTGTACATTTTCAACTCTTCATCTTATGTGAAATATGCACCTCCTTTAAAGAACTCCCCTTCCTTACATATGTGTTTATTTACTAATAAACCTTGTACATTTTCAACTTTTCATCTTATGTGAAATATGCACCTCCTTTAAAGAACTCCCCTTCCTTACATATGTGTTTATTTACTAATAAACCTTGTACATTTTCAACTCTTCATCTTATGTGAAATGTGCACCTCCTTTAAAGAACTCTCCTTCCTTACATATGAGTCATAATGGAATCATTTTAATATTGCTCATAGTTTTTTACTAATAAACCTTGTACATTTTCAACTCTTCACCTCATGTGAGCATTTACTCATTTTTGGGTATTTTCTTTTTACAATTTGGATTTATCTCCTCCCTACACATGGATTGATGCTATTGGCCCATAGGAACCTTAATTGGACCATAATCTAAAAATTTCTGAAAATCTAGACCCTTAGACTAAGGTTCTTTATACTTATTTCCAATTAATTCCAATTGCACATTGGAAAATTCTTTTTGAATTTCTATTTCAGGGGAACTTATTTTAATAAGATGAGTTAATTTTCTATCCAAAAATATTCATAATCTGAATATTCTCTCTCTAGCATATTTTTCTCTCTCTAGGCTAAAACAGTTAGAACAAGGCCTTTATATTTCTGAAGAGGGATTGATTACAGGGGAAGATACTAGACATCAAAAAGGGGTTGGGGGAGGAATCTTACAAGAAAGGAGTTCCATGGCTTTAAGGTACAAGGTGTATCTGATTGGAAAGGGAAATCTCTCAAATACACATGGAGTTTGATTGGTAGAAATAAAGTGTGGCGTTTAACGTATCCTACGTTACTTGCTTTGGCAGGAGTTGCAATGTTGTAATGTGGTAGCACTGTGATATGTGAAAGAGGTTTCAGCATGCAAAACATCGTAAAAAACAAGTTCAGAAAGGGCTTGGAGACTAAAAGTATGGATGTTCTCGTGCAAATATCTATCGAAGGTCCTTCGCTCGTGTGTTTTGATTTTATAGATGCCATTAGATTGTATCATCCAAATTAGTCAAGATTTTTAGACTTGTATCTTTGAAAGTTTTATATTTGGTAAATTTAAGTTTTTGTAATATCTTATGAATGTTTAATTTTAAAAGTGGCTAATTGTTGCACCACATCTCAAAATGTTTTTTGAATCTCGTTTTTTTAACCCCAAAAAGAAAACATCACATGTATTTGAAAATTTTTAAATATATTTCTTTGAGTTTTGGATATTAGAAGTTTTTTCTTTGTTAGCTTATACAAATAACCCTCAACTTTCAAGTCAGCAATTTTTATAGCTTGCTTTATTTTGGGTTTTCCGTGAACACTAGAGCATACCTTATTTTGTGCCTTCAATGTTAAAGACTTCAAGTACATATTTATTAGCTTTTCCAGCTCCATGGCACAGATAGTTAATGACCATCTTGGATGCACCAATATGGCTTTTGCTTTGAGCGAACCTATACAAGCCTCACTTTGTGCTTAATCATTATCTCCATCAAAGCACTCTCCACGTGAGCCTTACCTATACTTATTGTGTTTGGGAGAAGCCTTTTTGGGTTACTATGATGAGGACCCAAGTTCGATGTCTGGGGACTACACGATAGACGGCACACACAAATCCACCCTCCCGAAGAAGAAAAGAAAAGAAATAAAGGATAACTACCACAATAGACTGTTTGTGGGCTCTCTTACAATCACAAGCATTGATGAAATCCTTCACATAAAAGAGAGGAATTCCATGTTTTCTAATGTCTATAAGAGAGACATCAAAGACATGTCAAATAGTAGAGATGTAATAAATGAAGATGTTAAAGAATGAGATTCTATAAGGAGGCCTCAAAGTAAAAAAAAATAAAAATAAAAAATGAGATTCCATAAATGTTGGGCATTCCATTCGTAGGTACTACATTATTTCCAAACCTTCAACATCGAAAATGATACACCAATTAATAAACGGCATAACCGAACGATTAAAACATACGACAAAGGCTATAGCCACCGTCAGATTGAATATGAGATTCCATAGAAGGAGGCCTCAAAAGTCAAATAATGAGATTCCATAAAAGTTGGACGATTCCATTCGCGGCCACCAAATGTTTGTAAGAAGGGTATGCGGGAAATGTTGGGAATTTCATTCGCGGCCACCATCAGATTGAATATGAATTCCCATCTCGTTTCTTAATCATCATCCATCCACTCAGCAGTGAGGCCAGTGAGGCTAAATGTATTTTATTACACACACACACACACACAATATATATAAAGTCAATATAATACAATACATAAATACAGACATATATATATATATATATATAGATATATATTAGGGTTTATATATCTTTTAGGCTATATATATTTGTGTGTGCGGCCGGCCTAAAATATATAATTGAATATAGACACATATTAGGCTAAAAATCTATTAGGATATATGTATTTTAGTGTGTATATATATATATAAGAATATATATAAATACAAAAATGGAATGAAATACATATAGCCTAATATGTGTGTGTGTGTGTGTGTGTGTGTGTGTGTGTGTGTACGTGCACGCATTCTAATAAACATTTCGAGAAAAAAAAAACCACTCCCAAAAGCCGCCTATCTAATGTATATAAGCAAGATAAAAGCTTTTTAGATTTTTGCATACATCCACTTCAATGATAATAAATCATCCAACAAAAAATTGCATACATATGACAAAAAGAGCCACTCCTATTTACACATGACCCCCCAAAAAAAAAAAACTTAGTTCATGTACATAAGCAAGACGTGAATTACACACATATGATAGAAAGAGTCACTCCTACATACACACATGACAAAAAGAGCCACTCTCAAAAACCTACTTAATGTAGATAAGCAAGACAAGTGATACTTAGATCTTTGCATGCATCCACTTCAAATATCATAAATCTTTTATTCAATTACATATGCATCACAAAACCAGCCACTCCCAAAAAGCCTAATCAATGTAGATAAGAGAGACAATCACTACTTCCCTCTTTGCATGCATCCACTTGAAAAAGAAAGATTCTCCATTTGATTGTATATACATAGCAAAAAGAGTCACTCCCAAAAAACCTATTTGATGAAGGTAAGCAAGATCATTAGCCTCCATAAATCATTGCATGTATCCTCCTCAAAGATCATAGATCCTTCTTTCTTTAGCACCTTTCCATATCTTAAAAACCCGATCCCGCTCCATATCGTCCTTCATAGGACCCGTAAGTGACACTCTCATGAGATCATCCAATGTTTTGATTGAAAGTCGGGTCCGCATATCATCCTTGATGAGGTTTTATTTTAAAAACCTATTTCACATGCCACCGTACTCTCGCTGGGCCCATGACAAGATCCGCTTGCCATAGCTTCATGAGATTAGGAAAAGTATCTTGCCAAGATTACCTATGGCAAAACATTCTCCAAGCCTCCTTCATGGAGAATTCGTTTTGCAACTAAGCCACAAGGTGTCAACAAATGCATACAATTCCCGAAAACATGCATCATTATCAATATGTAGAAGAGCATTTTCCTTATTTGGTTTTGAAGATGGTGCAAGAGTTTCTTAGGCCACCGTTGTGCATAAAGATGGTGCAAGAGTTTCCTAAGCCATCGTTGTGCATTCTCTTCCCTCTTTATTTCATCCTCCACATAATGGAATGGGCTAAAGAGTTTAGCTGCATTAAAGAGGGGAAGGTATAAGGAAAGGCCTTTCCCGAGAGGAAAATGGGGAGTTGGCACTAGTCAGTGACCCATTTTCCTAGGGAAACGCCATTTCCCAACCATCATGGTCTTGGGGAGTGGAATATTTTTTTTCAATTCTCCTTATTGATGTGGCAATTTTTTATTATTTCTCTATTTTTTAAGCATTCTCAGTGCTTATGTGTCATCAACTCATTTGCTTTCATTTGAGTAAAACCATTCTTTAAAGAAAGAATTCCTGAGACTTGGCTCTGCGCTTCATCTTGCCCAGTTTCCCGCCTTTTTCTAAACCTGCAGTGTAGACTTTCCTTCTCTGTGGGGCGGGCGGATGCCCTACCAAGTGCATGGGCACTGAGTGGAGGAGCCCGTCCCTTATCAGACCTCAGACATCATCAACATCACCTGCAAAATATAACCAAATGCTTAGCAGTCACATTCCCTTAGCTTTACCCTCAACTTCCCATCAAGTCCTAATCCCTCACTCAAACCCTTGGAATCCCAATACAGAAATACCTTGGAGTGGAGAAGCCATCATTCACACAGTAATGGATGAAAACACCAGGCTGGTACAGGAACTAAAAGAAGCCAAAGAACAACTTCAACACATGAAGAACCAGGGACAAGTCAAAGAGCCCTCCCTCTTGTCAGCAAAAGAACCAGGGACAAGTCAAAGAGCCCTCCCTCTTGTCAGCAAAAGAACCTACTCTTCCTTCAGCTGCAGCCCAACAAAAAGCATCATCCAATAACACCCCATCAGGTAATACCTCTACCAACACTGTGCATGTAAGTTTATCAATAGAACAGGTCAGAAGCAAGGTTGAAGACTATTCAGAAAGATGCTTGGTTGGATTACTCTTTGGACCGAGACCATCTAAGGAAGCAATGAGAGCATGGATAAGGGAAAGTTGGACACCTCTGGGAATAGAGGTTACCCTTACTCAAGCACTGGCCAAAGGCTACTACCTATTCTTATTCAAAGAACCAAGTATGGCAATGAAGGTTATTAGCTCAGGGCAATGGATGTATAGGCATCTCCCCTTCTGTTTCATGAGATGGACAAAGGACTTCAATCCTGATGGCCCCAAATCCTCAGCATATCCAATGTGGGTAGAACTCCCTAACCTCCCCACCATTCACCTGACCCCATGGATCAAAACCATATTATCACCCCTAGGTCAAGTTCTTGGCACCAAAGCTATCTCTGACTACAACCCTGCTTGGCACCCTCAAGTCCTAGTAGAGCTAGACCTGTCCCTCCCTCTCCTAGATGAGATTGCGATAGGGTGTGGTGAGTTCTCCCATACTCAAGCAGTTCTCTACAAACACCTTCCCAACTCCTGCTTCCACTGTGGGAAACAAGGTCACCTTATCAGAAACTGCTCCATCAAAAACCCGCAGATCATCCTACCCCAAGTTGCTGAAAGACATACCCTCCCTAACCCGAGCCAAGCCTGGCCCTCAACCTTCTAATGAAAACCCAAAAGAAACAAAATTTGTTCAAGTCAACAGTAGGAGACCTTCTAACAGACCCAAACCCCCTCAGACCTTTCACAAGCCCAATAGATACTCAGTTTTAGCTGCTGTTCCAGACCCAGGTGATACAGAAGAAGAAAATGAATGTGTAGAAAGTACCCCTATAAACAAACAGAGGATAGAGAAGGAAGTTGACAACTTGGATATCCAGCGGACATGGACACCACAGGCATTCTAGCTCCTGAAAAAAGCTCCAAACCACAAGCAGCAGGCAACTCCAATGACATGGAGATAAGCAAAGAACTCAAGAGGGGCAGAGCACAGCTGGGAACCACCCCCCAGTCTGTCACTAAAGGAGGCCTCAACAAACCCTCAAACAAAAGATAATGAAAATTGCAAGCTTCAATGTCAAAGGACTTTTAGACCCAAAGAAAGCCCAACTAATCAGACAATGGTTTAAAGCCAAAGGTCATCTGGATATCATCACTCTAGTGGAGATAAAGACTACAGGAAAGGAACTGAACAGAAGGCTATACTCCATCTCCCCTGAGCACTTTTGGTTATTCTCACTTCATTCTCATGGAAGTGGTGGCCTAGCAGTGGGCATCCATTATGACTGCATCCAAGACCTAAAAGACTTTCACATTGACAACAACAATCAATGGATAGTTGTACTCATGAACAGCTTCACCTTTTGTAGGAGTGTATGCTCACGGCCCTCAGAAGCAGAGGATTAGAACTTGGAACTCTCTTCTAAGGCTACAAGCACTTGTTTTGATTATGGGGGACTTTAACATGGTTGAAACCCTCAAGGACAGATTCAACTCCAAAGGACAATCCTTGTTTGGATCAGAGAAACAAACTTGGGAAAAAAGTAAAACACAAGTTCAATCTGCAAGATTTGGGGCAAGAAGGAATCTTCACATGGCAAAACTACTCTACTGGAGAGCTCTCCAGAAAAGCCAGACTAGATAGAGCTTACGCAAGTGGTGAAATTTATTCTAAATACAATAGGTGTGAATGCTCAGTAGATATTACTACTTGCATATCAGATCATTACCCCATCATCACTACAATGGATAATCAAGACAACAGACACAAATCTAGCTGGTTTCACACAGACCCCGCTCTATTTAAGCTGCCTCTAGTTCAAGAAGAAATCAAACACATCTGGAATTCCTTCTTCAGCAACAATCTCTCCCCAGCAAAAGCCTGGAGTCTTTCAGTTAAGTCAACCCAAAACTTGCTCAAGCAGGTCAGAAAGGAAGTTACAGCTCACAGAACCAGCAGACTAAAAAAACTCCAAGTGCAGCTTCAAGAACAAGAATCCTCCACTGACCCTTCTAATGTCAATCAGATCAGAGCCAAAATTAAAAGAGAAGAAGAAATTGCCCTCCAACACACTAAGCTCTTTACCAGGGAATGGTGGGCAGGTAAAATTGACAGGCCCTGCCCTGAAATGTTTAAAATGCTGAAGGTCAAGCAAAGGCAAGAGCATATCCCCTTGCTTAAAAACAAGAATGGAATCCAGGCTATTAACCAAGAGGAGAACAAAAAACTCCTCACTGACTACTTCCACAGCATCTTCCAGGAAAATGGTCCTCCCTCCCCAACCAAGACAGCTACAATGGAGGCTATCAAAGTAGCCAGACCCAGAACAGTCCCTGCCAATTTAGCCGCTACACTGGAACAGGACATCTCTCATGATGAAATCAAAGAGGTCATCTTCTCTCTCAAAACCAATAAGAGCCCAGGTGAGGATGGACTGCCTGCTGAATTTTTCCAAACTTTTTGCGATGTGCTAACAAGCCCCATAATCAAAGTGTGGCAAGAATCCGTGAAATATGGAGCATTGCCATCAAAAATCAATGAAGGCCTTATCAAAATCATTCACAAAAAAGGCCCCAGGGAGATCATGGGTAACTAGAGACCACTTACAATGCTCAACACTGTGTACAAAATCATTACCAAAGCATTAGCCCTTAGACTGTCTAAACACATGAAACTTTGGATAACAAAGGAACAAAAAGGGTTTATCAAAGGCAGGTATATTCTGGATTCCATCATTGCCTTATGAGAAGGGATTGAATATGCAGAAAAAACCAGCCAGGACTTCTTGTTTATTAAGATTGACTTTAAGAAAGCTTATGACAGAATTCAGTGGGACTACATCCTCCAATCCCTCAGAGATATGGGACTGGGCCCCCAATTCACCCACATGGTAAAAACCTTATTTGGAAATGCCAAAGCCAAAATTATCATTAATGGAGAACTGTCAGACCCCTTCCCTCTAGAAAAGAGTATCAGACACCTTAGCTCCCTTACTGTATGCTATAGCTGCTGCTGCAGATGGACTAAATTGGCTAATAAAGGACAAGATCAGCAAAGGAGAACTGGTTGGCATCAATTTACCCAATGGAGAACAAATGTGCACTCAGATGTTTGCTGATGACACTAACAGTCTAATAGCAAATGATGAAGAGAATATCAAGGCACTCTAGAGATGTCTCCAAACCTACTGTGAAGCCTCAGGTTCCAAAATTGATCACAGCAAAACAAGAATCAAAACCCTCATTGAACCCCCTCCCTCTTGGTTCCTGGAGATAGGCTGTAACATCATTCAGGATGGTGAGATCTTCAGGCTCCTTGGTATTCCCATGGGCTTCAAGGTTACATTGAGACAGAAATGGCAATGGGTATTTGAGAAAATAGAAAGCAAGTTACTAAGATGGAAAAGGAAGCAACTGTCAATAGCAGGGAGAATCATGGTGCTGAATCACTTCATCATCCCTTCTACTATCTACTTCCTCAGCTGCTAGAGGCCCCCTTACTCTGACCTTAAAGACTTCACCAAGCTATGCAGAAATTACCTATGGGGAGGGGACCCATGGAAGAAGAGCAGACCTAAAGTAAAATGGGACACCTGTACCGTCCCCAAAACCAAGGTAGGGCTGGGGATTAAAGATATATGCCTGTATGCAGACAGAATGGCCTCAAAATGGATCATCAGAGCCCTAGAGAACCTCACAGAAGACTGGGCACAGCTTTTGCTCAAGGACACCCCCAGGTTCACTATCACAGGTCACAATAAATGGTGCAATCTACCCATCAGCACCATAGTGGCTTCCAAGCACCCTATAACCCCTAAAGGGAGTCAACTAGTAACATTCATTTGGAAAGCCTGGTTCACAATTAAAAGGTTTCTTTCCATCATACCCAAGGACAACAAAATAGAAGGTACTTTAGCCAATGATTCTTGCTGGTGGTCTATTCTGCCCCTGACCCCCCTTGAACCAGAGGAAGGGAATTTAGCTATAAATCTTCACAAAAAAGGTCTAGCAACCTGGGCAAATATTTTCAACCCCCACAAAGGTACCTGGCTCACAAGAGCAGAACTCGTAGCCAAATTCGACAGTAGAACACCAGAGTTAGATCTAATCCAAAGCAGAGCATTTCAATGGAACCAACAGGAAATCTGAAAAATTAGCAGACCTCCATCCTTCAATATCTTAGCTTTTCAATGGATAGAGAACAAACCCCTTCTCCCAATCCCTAAATTCGAAAGAGCTCCCGCAATCCACGTCACTCTCAACCGCCCATGGAACACCAACTGGGATAGGAAAAAATGGTATAACATTCTCAGTGAGCTGTGGAGCACACATATCGACCCGAAGAAATCATGCCTTGCTTGGCTGATAGCCTACAGAGGCATATGGACACAGAGCAAGACTGCAAAACTACACATCTCCTCTGATCAATGTGCAAGATGCGGTCTACCTGAGGACGACCTCCACATCTTCTTCCACTGTAAGCACATCTCCAACACATTCAAAGAGCTACATTCAATGTGCAAGATGCGGTCTACCTGAGGACGACCTCCACATCTTCTTCCACTGTAAGCACATCTCCAACACATTCAAAGAGCTACACTCCACTATTCTGAGGTGGGGTAAAGATGTCAATTGGAAGAATCTAATGCTAGGGGAAAACATAGGATGTTCAACAGCACTCTGGAATGTAATCAGATGTGAGTATCTCTGGCATGCCTTGTTACAGAGAGTATCAGCTACTTTCAACAACTCCGAAATCAAGGGTCCCCCTCTCACAGTGTGTTTAATAACTACATGCAACAGGTACTGGGCTAAACAAACCCAAGCCCTCTTCAGATTAGAGAGAAGGTTATTGCTCAAGCTCCAAAAGAGAGCCTCAGACTACACCCTGGAAAAACTAGAAAAAACCAGAGACAAGATTATTATCATCCTATCTAAGGACCGAGCTCATTAGAAGCAATCAACATGCAGCAGTAATCAAACCTCTCTCCCATAGCCCAAGAGGTGTAGAAGAGGAACGACATACAGACAGGAACCAGGAACCATTCCAGATAAGCTGAAGATGAAGATAAGCCAAAGTGACCTGGCTGGCAGTGGTGGTGAGGCACCAGCGTTAAGAAAGATCCTGCCTGCCTCCCTTCAAAACTGACTGCCGCTGATGGTTCCTCCGCTTGTTCGTGGGAGCTACCTACAAGGCCGAAAGAACGACTACTATTGTGGCAAGTCTCTTCCTTATGGTTAGCTGATTTGGTGGAGAATGACATGGCTATATATTTGATCAGGGTACTATGAGCTACACCTATCGTTCAAAGTAATTAAAGTGAGGGTACTTTGAGCTACACCTATGGTTCAGAGTAATTAAAGTGGGGAAAGCTAGTACATCACATAGTGGCCATGTGGGCAATTGTAAAGTAATTTTGGTTCAAAGAGAGAGAGAGAGAGTTGGAGAGAGAGAGAGAGAGAGAGAGAGAGAGAGAGAGTGTGTGTGTGTGTGTGTGTTGTAGAGATTTTGAGAGAGTTGGCTAGCTCAAGAGAAATAGAGAGAGTAAGATATATTAAGAGAGCATGAGAGAGAGAGAGAGAGAGAGAGAGAGAGAGAGAGAGAGAGAAATGTTAGAGTGTGAGAGAGAGAGTGAGAGTGAGAGTGAGAGTGAGAGTGAGAGTTAGGTAGAGAGAGAGTTACAAAGAGTTCAAAAGAGAGAGTTAGTGAGTGAGCTAGAGAAATGTAAAGAGAGTGAGTTAGAGAGAGATTAAGAGAGAGTTAGTGAGTGAGAGTGAGAGTGAGAGTGAGAGTGAGAGTCAGGTAGAGAGAGAGTTACAAAGAGTTCAAAAGAGAGAGTTAGTGAGTGAGCTAGAGAAATGTAAAGAGAGTGAGTTAGAGAGAGATTAAGAGAGAGAGAGAGAGAGAGAGAGAGAGAGAGAGCGAGAGAGAGAGAGAGAGACCTTAAAAGAGAGAATTACAAAAGAAAATCTTGCCATTAGCAAGTTGCCAACACTTCTTGATTTACTATCAATGCAGTCATTACCAAAAGATTTATATGAGAATGACAAGGGTGCTTCCTTGTTTACCTCTTATATAAGTGAATCAATATGTAGCTTTGCTATTCAAAATGTGGTCTTGTCCTTTTTACGGTATTTTGGTAGACAAGTCAATTGATGGTTCAGTTTGTTGAACATTTGATTGTATATGCAAGCTACATGGTTCACTCTAAGCCATCCACACCTTTCTTAAGTTTGTTGGAAATCAAGGTTTGTACTGCAAAGGGATTTGAGTCTTCGCTTGTTGCCTTTTTGGACGGTTATGATCTTGATCCTCCAAAGCTAGTTAGCTTTGGAATAGATGGTGCAAGTGTTATGACAGATGTAAAAGAAGTCCTTTTATGACTGTGATACATTGTGTTACACATAGGACACATTTGTGCATGTCTGATGTCTTTAGAAGATCTGCTGATGCTGCCAAGTTTATGGTCTCCACATTAAATGAAATCACTAGCATGTTCAGGAAAAGCACTAAGAGAGGACTACAAGGTTAGTGCAACTACAAGAAGAGTCCATATTTATAAGCTAAGATGGCTCAGTAGGACAAAAAGTTGTGGTAAGGGTATGTGAGGCCTTGGAGCCTCTTCTCTTGTGCATTAAAGAAGAGAATGAAAGGCTATACAAGGTGGTTGCAAATTTTAGGTTTCTATACATGCTGCACTTTTTGGCTGACATGTTTGATCACTTAGCTCCTCTATCTCTTGTTTTCCAAAAAAGCTTTGTTGATGTGACAAGTTTGATAGGCTCCAGAATTGCAATATTGGATGTAGAGTTTGTTGTTGGTCCTTTGGAAATCAATGCGAATATTCAAGGACATGATGGATTTGGATTTCCAACTATACCATGGTTTGGTGGGACAACATAGTTGGTTGTGGACGTTGCGAAAGGCAATGAAGGGAGATATGTATTATGGTGTTCAGATATAAAGGTGTGTGATTGGTAGTGATTTAGCACAAGCTCTTGATTTTCAAACACAGTTATGCTTGGAAGTTAAATCATAGTTACAAATCAAGTTTGCTGATTCATGCATTTTGAAGACTTTCATATCCTTGCTCCTCTTGGGTTTCCTTCTTCCAAAGAGTTGTGAAGAGCTATGGGGCACTTGAATTAGATGCATTGGTTAAACAATATGGGAATACTATCTATCACTTTACAAGATGACACTTGATGCAATGACAAATGAAAGATGTTTAAGAAAGGAGTTCCATGGCTTTAAGGTACAAGGTGTATCTGATTGGAAAGGGAAATCTCTCAAATACACATGGAGTTTGATTGGTAGAAATAAAGTGTGGCATTTAACGTATCCTACGTTACTTGCTTTGGCACGAGTTGCAATGTTGTAATGTGGTAGCACTGTGATATGTGAAAGAGGTTTCAGCGTGCAAAACATCGTAAAAAACAAGTTCAGAAAGGGCTTGGAGACTAAAAGTATGGATGTTCTCGTGCAAATATCTATCGAAGGTCCTTCGCTCGTGTGTTTTGATTTTATAGATGCCATTAGATTGTATCATCCAAATTAGTCAAGATTTTTAGACTTGTATCTTTGAAAGTTTTATATTTGGTAAATTTAAGTTTCTGTAATATCTTATGAATGTTTAATTTTAAAAGTGGCTAATTGTTGCACCAAATCTCAAAACGTTTTTTGAATCTCGTTTTTTTAACCCCAAAAAGAAAACATCACATGTATTTGAAAATTTTTAAATATATTTCTTTGAGTTTTGGATATTAGAAGTTTTTTCTTTGTTAGCTTATACAAATAACCCTCAACTTTCAAGTCAGCAATTTTTATAGCTTGCTTTATTTTGGGTTTTCCGTGAACACTAGAGCATACCTTATTTTGTGCCTTCAATGTTAAAGACTTCAAGTACATATTTATTAGCTTTTCCAGCTCCATGGCACAGATAGTTAATGACCATCTTGGATGCACCAATATGGCTTTTGCTTTGAGCGAACCTATACAAGCCTCACTTTGTGCTTAATCATTATCTCCATCAAAGCACTCTCCACGTGAGCCTTACCTATACTTATTGTGTTTGGGAGAAGCCTTTTTGGGTTACTATGATGAGGACCCAAGTTCGATGTCTAGGGATTACACGATAGACGGCACACACAAATCCACCCTCCCGAAGAGGAAAAGAAAAGAAATAAAGGATAACTACCACAATAGACTGTTTGTGGGCTCTCTTACAATCACAAGCATTGATGAAATCCTTCACATAAAAGAGAGGAATTCCATGTTTTCTAATGTCTATAAGAGAGACATCAAAGACATGTCAAATAGTAGAGATGTAATAAATGAAGATGTCAAAGAATGAGATTCTATAAGGAGGCCTCAAAGTCAAAAAAAATAAAAATAAAAAATGAGATTCCATAAATGTTGGGCATTCCATTCGTAGGTACTACATTATTTCCAAACCTTCAACATCGAAAATGATACACCAATTAATAAACGGCATAACCGAACGATTAAAACATACGACAAAGGCTATAGCCACCGTCAGATTGAATATGAGATTCCATAGAAGGAGGCCTCAAAAGTCAAATAATGAGATTCCATAAAAGTTGGACGATTCCATTCGCGGCCACCAAATGTTTGTAAGAAGGGTATGCGGGAAATGTTGGGAATTTCATAGATTGAATATGAATTCCCATCTCGTTTCTTAATCATCATCCATCCACTCAGCAGTGAGGCCAGCGAGGCTAAATGTATTTTATTACACACACACACACACACACACAATATATATAAAGTCAATATAATACAATACATAAATACGGACATATATATATATATATATATATATTAGGGTTTATATATGAAGTCAATATAATACAATACATAAATACAGACATATATATATATATATATATATATATATTAGGGTTTATATATCTTTTAGGCTATATATATTTGTGTGTGCGGCCGGCCTAAAATATATAATTGAATATAGACACATATTAGGCTAAAAATCTATTAGGATATATGTATTTTAGTGTGTGTATATATATATATAAGAATATATATAAATACAAAAATGGAATGAAATACATATAGCCTAATATGTGTGTGTGTGTGTGTACGTGCACGCATTCTAATAAACATTTCGAGAAAAAAAAAACCACTCCCAAAAGCCGCCTATCTAATGTATATAAGCAAGATAAAAGCTTTTTAGATTTTTGCATACATCCACTTCAATGATAATAAATCATCCAACAAAAAATTGCATACATATGACAAAAAGAGCCACTGCTATTTACACATGACCCCCAGAAAAAAAACTTAGTTCATGTACATAAGCAAGACGTGAATTACACACATATGATAGAAAGAGTCACTCCTACATACACACGTGACAAAAAGAGCCACTCTCAAAAACCTACTTAATGTAGATAAGCAAGACAAGTGATACTTAGATCTTTGCATGCATCCACTTCAAATATCATAAATCTTTTATTCAATTACATATGCATAACAAAACCAGCCACTCCCAAAAAGCCTAATCAATGTAGATAAGAGAGACAATCACTACTTCCCTCTTTGCATGCATCCACTTGAAAAAGAAAGATTCTCCATTTGATTGTATATACATAGCAAAAAGAGTCACTCCCAAAAAACCTATTTGATGAAGGTAAGCAAGATCATTAGCCTCCATAAATCATTGCATGTATCCTCCTCAAAGATCATAGATCCTTCTTTCTTTAGCACCTTTCCATATCTTAAAAACCCGATCCCGCTCCATATCGTCCTTCATAGGACCCGTAAGTGACACTCTCATGAGATCATCCAATGTTTTGATCTCATGTCGGGTCCGCATATCATCCTTGATGAGGTTTTATTTTAAAAACCTGTTTCACATGCCACCGTACTCTCGCTGGGCCCATGACAAGATCCGCTTGCCATAGCTTCATGAGATTAGGAAAAGTATCTTGCCAAGATTACGTATGGCAAAACATTCTCCAAGCCTCCTTCATGGAGAATTCGTTTTGCAACTAAGCCACCGCGTTGTGCATTCTCTTCCCTCTTTATTTCATCCTCCACATAATGGAATGGGCTAAAGAGTTTAGCTGCATTAAAGAGGGGAAGGTATAAGGAAAGGCCTTTCCCGAGAGGAAAATGGGGAGTTGGCACTAGTCAGTGACCCATTTTCCTAGGGAAACGCCATTTCCCAACCATCATGGTCTTGGGGAGTGGAATATTTTTTTTAATTCTCCTTATTGATGTGGTATTTTTTTTATTATTTCTCTATTTTTTAAGCATTCTCAGTGCTTATGTGTCATCAACTCATTTGCTTTCATTTGAGTAAAACCATTCTTTAAAGAAAGAATTCCTGAGACTTGGCTCTGCACTTCATCTTGCCCAGTTTCCCGCCTTTTTCTAAACCTGCAGCGTAGACTTTCCTTCTCTGCGGCGGGCGGATGCCCTCCCAAGTGCATGGGCACTGAGTGGAGGAGCCCGTCCCTTATTAGACCTCAGACATCATCAGCATCACCTACACCATATTAGTGAATTTCGGAATTTCCCAATTCCCATTTTTGAATACTTAAAAAAGGGGACATGGATAACATGTTTGTAAGTTTCTCAAAACCCTATCATATGACCTATCGTTGGAAAGCGCTTGAAAAATGGAATCTAAAGAGCTATAAAGCGCTCATTTTGGACTAGTGGTGTTCAAGTTATGGTTAATCCAAACTTTTGACCACGTGTCCCAAACTTGTGGAAAATTCCCATATTCCCCAATATGGTGTTACCTACAAAATCAAACCAAATGCTCAGCAGTCACATTCCCTTAGCTTTACCCTCAACTTCCCATCATGTCCTAATCCCTCACTCAAACCCCTGGAATCCCAATACAAAAAAACCTTGGAGTGGAGAAGCCATCATTGACGCATGGATGAAAACACCAGGCTGGTACAGGAACTAAAAGAAGCAAAAGAACAACTTCAACACATGAAGAACCAGGGACAAGTCAAAGAGCCCTCCCTCTTGTCAGCAAAAGAACCTACTCTTCCTCCAACAAAAAGCATCATCCAATAACACCCCATCAGGTAATACCTCTACCAACACTGTGCATGTAAGTTTATCAATAGAACAGGTTAGAAGCAAGGTTGAAGACTATTCAGAAAGATGCTTGGTTGGATTACTCTTTGGACCGAGACCATCTAAGGAAGCAATGAGAGCATGGATAAGGGAAAGTTGGACACCTCTGGGAATAGAGGTTACCCTAACTCAAGCACTGGCCAAAGGCTACTACCTATTCTTATTCAAAGAACCAAGTATGGCAATGAAGGTTATTAGCTCAGGGCAATGGATGTATAGGCATCTCCCCTTCTGTTTCATGAGATGGACAAAGGACTTCAATCCTGATGGCCCCAAATCCTCAGCATATCCACCAGTGTGGGTAGAACTCCCTAACCTCCCCACCATTCACCTGACCCCATGGATCAAAACCATATTATCACCCCTAGGTCAAGTTCTTGGCACCAAAGCTATCTTTGACTACAACCCTGCTTGGCACCCTCAAGTCCTAGTAGAGCTTGACCTGTCCCTCCCTCTCCTAGATGAGATTGCTATAGGGTGTGGTGAGTTCTCCCATACTCAAGCAGTTCTCTACAAACACCTTCCCAACTCCTGCTTCCACTGTGGGAAACAAGGTCACCTTATCAGAAACTGCCCCATCAAAAACCCGCAGATCATCCTACCCCAAGTTGCTGAAAGAAATACTCTCCCTAACCCGAGCCAAGCCCTCCCTAAGCCTGGCCCTCAACCTTCTAATGAAAACCCAAAAGAAACAAAATTTGTTCAAGTCAACAGTAGGAGACCTTCTAACAGACCCAAACCCCCTTAGACCTTTCACAAGCCCAATAGATACTCAGTTTTAGCTGCTGTTCTAGACCCATGTGATACAGAAGAAGAAAATGAATGTGTAGAAAGTACCCCTATAAACAAACAGAGGATAGAGAAGGAAGTTGACAACTTGGATATGCAGCGGACATGGACACCACAGGCAATCTAGCTCCTGAAAAAAGCTCCAAACCACAAGCAGGCAACTCCAATGACATGGAGATAAGCAAAGAACTCAAGAGGGGCAGAGCACACCTGGGAACCACCCCCCAGTTTGTCACCAAAGGAGGCCTCAACAAACCCCCAAACAAAAGATAATGAAAAATGCAAGCTTCAATGTCAAAGGACTTTCAGACCCAAAGAAAGGACTTTCAGACCCAAAGAAAGGACTTTCAAACCCAAAGAAAGCCCAACTAGTCAGACAATGGTTTAAAGCCAAAGGTCATCTGGATATCATCACTCTAGTGGAGATAAAGACTACAGGAGAGGAACTGAACAGAAGGCTATACTCCATCTCAAAGTCCTTTCAATGTCAAAGGACTTTGAGACCCAAAGATAATGAAAATTGCAAGCTTCAATGTCAAAGGACTTTCAGACCCAAAGAAAGCCCAACTAGTCAGCAGACAATGGTTTAAAGCCAAAGGTCATCTGGATATCATCACTCTAGTGGAGATAAAGACTATAGGAGAGGAACTGAACAGAAGGCTATACTCCATCTCCCCTGAGCACTTTTGGTTATTCTTACTTCATTCTCATGGAAGTGGTGGCCTAGCAGTGGGCATCCATTATGACTGCATCCAAGACCTAAAAGACTTTCACATTGACAACATGATAGTTGTACTCATGAACAGCTTCACCTTTGTAGGAGTGTATGCTCACGGCCCTCAGAAGCAGAGGATTAGAACTTGGAACTCTCTTCTAAGGCTACAAGCACTTGTTTTGATTATGGGGGACTTTAACATGGTTGAAACCCTCGAGGAAAGATTCAACTCCAAAGCACAGTCCTTGTTTGGATCAGAGAAACAAACTTGGGAAAAAAGTAAAACACAAGTTCAATCTGCAAGATTTGGGGCAAGAAGGAATCTTCACATGGCAAAACTACTCTACTGGAGAGCTCTCCAGATAAGCCAGACTAGATAGAGCTTACGCAAGTGGTGAAATTTATTCTAAATACAATAGATATGAATGCTCAGTAGATATTACTACTTGCATATCAGATCATTACCCCCATCATCACTACAATGGATAATCAAGACAACAGACACAAATCTAGCTGGTTTCACACACACCCCGCTCTATTTAAGCTGCCTCTAGTTCAAGAAGAAATCAAACACATCTGGAATTCCTTCTTCAGCAACAATCTCTCCCCAGCAAAAGCCTGGAGTCTTTCAGTTAAATCAACCCAAAACTTGCTCAAGCAGGTCAGAAAGGAAGTTACAGCTCACAGAACCAGCAGACTAAAAAAACTCCAAGTGCAACTTCAAGAACAAGAATCCTCCACTGACCCTTCTAATGTCAATCAGATCAGAGCCAAAATTAAAAGAGAAGAAGAAATTGCCCTCCAACACACTAAGCTCTTTACCAGGGAATGGTGGGCAGGTAAAATTGACAGGCCCTGCCGTGAAATGTTTAAAATGCTGAAGGTCAAGCAAAGGCAAGAGCATATCCCCTTGCTTAAAAACAAGAATGGAATCTAGGCTATTAACCAAGAGGAGAACAAAAAACTCCTCACTGACTACTTCCACAGCATCTTCCAGGAAAATGGTCCTCCCTCCCCAACCAAGACAGCTACAATGGAGGCTATCAAAGTAGCCAGACCCAGAACAGTCCCTACCAATTTAGCCGCTACACTGGAACAGGACATCTCTCATGATGAAATCAAAGAGGTCATCTTCTCTCTCAAAACCAATAAGAGCCCAGGTGAGGATGGACTGCCTGCTGAATTTTTCCAAACTTTTTACGATGTGCTAACAGGCCCCATAATCAAAGTGTGGCAAGAATTCGTGAAATATGGAGCATTGCCATCAAAAATCAATGAAGGCCTTATCAAACTCATTCACAAAAAAGGCCCCAGGGAGATCATGGGTAACTAGAGACCACTTACAATGCTCAACAGTGTGTACAAAATCATTGCCAAAGCATTAGCCCTTAGACTGTCTAAACACATGAAACTCTGGATAACAAAGGAACAAAAAGGGTTTATCAAAGGCAGGTATATTCTTGATTCCATCATTGCCTTATGGGAAGGGATTGAATATGCAGAAAAAACCAGTCAGGACTTCTTGTTTATTAAGATTGACTTTGAGAAAGCTTATGACAGAATTCAGTGGGACTACATCCTCCAATCCCTCAGAGATATGGGACTGGGCCCCCAATTCACCCACATGGTAAAAACCTTATTTGGAAATACCAAAGCCAAAATTATCATTAATGGAGAACTGTCAGACCCCTTCCCTCTAGAAAAGAGTATCAGACAAGGATGCCCCTTAGCTCCCTTACTGTATGCTATAGCTGCTGCAGATGGACTAAATTGGCTAATAAAGGACAAGATCAGCAAAGGAGAACTGGTTGGCATCAATTTACCCAATGGAGAACAAATGTGCACTCAGATGTTTGCTGATGACACTAACAGTCTAATAGCAAATGATGAAGAGAATATCAAGGCACTCTAGAGATGTCTCCAAACCTACTGTGAAGCCTTAGGTTCCAAAATTAATCACAGCGAAACAGGAATCAAAACCCTCATTGAACCCCCTCCCTCTTGGTTCCTGGAGACAGGCTGTAACATCATTTAGGATGGTGAGATCTTCAGGCTCCTTGGTATTCCCATGGGCTTCAAGGTTACATTGAGACAGAGATGGCAATGGGTAATGGAGAAAATAGAAAGCAAGTTACTAAGATGGAAAAGGAAGCAACTGTCAATAGCAGGGAGAATCATGGTGCTGAATCACTTCATCATCCCTTCTACTATCTACTTCCTCAGCTGCTAGAGGCCCCCTGACTCTGACCTTAAATACTTCACCAAGCTATGCAGAAATTACCTATGGGGAGGGGACCCATGGAAGAAGAGCAGACCTAAAGTGAAATGGGACACCTGTACCGTCCCCAAAACCAAGGGAGGGCTGGGGATTAAAGATATATGCCTGTATGCGGACAGAATGGCCTCAAAATGGATCATCAGAGCCCTAGAGAACCTCACAGAAGATTGGGCACAGCTTCTGCTCAAGGACACCCCCAGGTTTACTATCACAGGTCACAATAAATGGTGCAATCTACCCATTAGCACCATAGTGGCTTCCAAGCACCCTATAACCCCTAAACGGAGTCAACTAGTAACATTTATTTGGAAAGCCTGGTTCAAAATTAAAAGGTTTCTTTCCATCATACCCAAGGACAACAAAATAGAAGGTATTTTAGCCAACAATTCTTGCTGGTGGTCTATTCTCCCCCTGACCCCCCTTGAACCAGAGGAAGAGAAGTTAGCTCTAAATCTTCACAAAAAAGGTCTAGCAACCTGGGCAGATATTTTCAACCCCCACAAAGGTACCTGGCTCACAAGAACAATACACCATATCCTTTTTCCATATCCTTGAAGTGGTGGGCATACACCATGGGGTATTCATATGCCTCATTGCCATCAAGCTTCATCAATATCTTCAAGTGCTTAAAGCTTCTCAAAGTCTGCTTATAAGCACTAATAGTATTGATTAACACTAATGAGACTATTAATCTAGCAAAGGAGAGCCATTCCAAAGTGTTTCTAAACACTAAGAGTGTTTTTAAACATTAATGGTGAATCTAATCACCAATGCAAGTATCATTAGACATTAGAAATGTGCTCTTAAGCACTAATAGTGTTGCGAAACACTAATGGTGATCTTAATCACCAAAAAAAGTGTTCTTTGACACTAATGAAGCTAATCTCCATCAGAGTTAGTGGTTGAGAGGGCTTCCACACTTGGCAAGTCCTTGTCAAGTACAAGACGATGTCCAAAGGCCATTCATCTCCGGCACTAAGGTTATTGATCGAACTAAGGCTGAAGATATTGAAGATGATGAGAGGGCACAAGACAACATCATGCTTCATCTTGATGAGGCTCTCATTCACCATGTGGACCAGCTTCTGATTGCAAAGGAGAAATGGGATGAGCTTGACAAGCGGAGCTCGTGGTAAGAA
Source organism: Cibotium barometz (assembly GCF_041138505.1). Lineage (NCBI taxonomy): Eukaryota > Viridiplantae > Streptophyta > Polypodiopsida > Cyatheales > Cibotiaceae > Cibotium > Cibotium barometz. The sequence goes on along the minus strand of NC_141082.1, from coordinate 14,374,521 downwards.
TTCCAAGATCTCACTTATTAAAATTGAATTTTTCAGCTTGGAACTCAAAGAGGGAGACGGCATTGGAGCCTTCATCTCTCACTCGAAGGGCCTTATGGCTCAACTTGCATCAATGAATGCAAGAATGGAGATGAAGATGATGCAGTGGCTATTTTGCTAAAAGCAGTCAAGAAGGTGTACCCCACCTTAGTCACCACCCTGAAGAACATACCTAATCCCACCCTTGAAGGAGTCATTCAATCTTGTCTTGATGAAGAAAAGAGGCCTGCAACAACTTCATCGAATATGGAATAAGCTTTGTCACATCAAGTGATCAAAGTAAGATGTGTCCATTGCAGGTCATTTGGCAAATAATTATTGGATCAAATATCCCAACAAAATGAAATGTAACAAGTGTAAACAAACGGGACATATCACTTCCAAATGTCCTAACAAAGAGTCAAAAGCTAACTTTGTATCAGCCTCTAACTCCACTGAGAAATTGTTTTAAATCTCAATGTAACCACACCTATATTCCTAACCTTGTACGCCTAATGTTATAAAGGCATCCTATGTCCAATACCACCTATTGCAATTTTTTCATAGTTGGTATTGAGGGGGGGTATTAAGAGACTAAGGTTACGTAAAAGGGGAGGAGAAGGGTGTGGTGTGTGAATGGACTTATGGTCCACTAGCTCACCTATTTAAAGGTGGAGCTAGAAGGCATTTTATGAAGCTTAGTTCTATTTTGAGGAACTTAATAAGCAAGATCTTTTCTTGTATTTTGTGTCTCTCTCCTCCACATATTTGATCTAGCATGAGCACCACGAAATTCTAACGAGAGAGAGAGAGAGAGAGAGAGAGAGAGAGAGAGAGAGAGAGAGAGAGAGAGAATTCAGTTTGGTGATAGAGATCAAGTACGACAGTATGAAATAGAATATAATGTCTATGGTGATAGAGATCAAGTACAATTAAATATATCCCAAAACATAAGTTGCTTAGAAAATAAATATGGATGTGTTCTTCTTCTTTGACCATTGGTGCTAGTAGGTCACTTTTGGTATTTGAATAGTCTTTGTTTTCTTATATATAAATATTATCTTTGTCTCTCTCATTCTTTTCTTATACTCTCTCTCTCTGTTGCTAACTATAAAAAAGATCATGATTGTTATTGATATAAAGTTTGATTATGTTTTATGCAGAGACATTTCATTAGACATTTTAAATTTTACCTATGACAATAATAAATTGTCATATAATGATCTTCTCAAATGGAGATCCAAATGCTAACAACGACTCAAATGCAGTAGTGGCACGAAATGGAGATTCCAATGTAGAAGTAGCTTTGTCTACCCCACTTGAGTTGATGAATGTTTGAGCTGCAAAACACCTTGCTAGGTCAAGGTCTCCATCTAGACAATCAAGCTCTAAATGTCTACAAACTATTGTGAAAATATGCGAGCGCACCGAGAAAAATCAGGTTGCTTGCAACAAGGAGTACTTAGAAGCCCTTTGGGATGAGATCCGTGGAAGTCGCAGCCAAAGGGGAGATACGCTAAGAGATGAGTTGACACATAATCTCCATTGTGTTCTTGACAATAGTGGTCGTATGGAGGCTAACCAACTAGACATGATTTCTTTCATGGAAAATATGCATGGTGAAATTGGGGAATGTCTAGGTGGATGTAATAGGGAATGTAAAGAACAAGTTGATTTCTTTAAAAGAGCAAGTACGCACATTAGGCTTGGAGGTATTGAGTCTAAAGATATCCATTAATTGACTCAATGCTATTGTGAAAAAGATGAGCTGTATGTTGGAAACCAAGGTAGTTCCCTAGAGATTTTATGAGTGTAATGATGTTTTTTCTCAAGGGACAAATTGTATTGCAACTTTCTAGATTTGGCTCCCATGATATTTATGAATTCTCTATTTTCTCAAATTCTTTACATCTCTCTTTCTATTTTATTGTCTCTCTCTCTCTCTCTCTCTCTCTCTCTCTCTCTCTTTGGAGATGGAGAGAGGTTTTCACTTATAAGCAAGGGATTGTATATATTAGACACACTTATATATTCTAAATTTCTCTAATAACTACATCATGTTTACTACTTTTTGGATTCTATCTGAGAGTAGGGTCACATGTGTGGTAATGGCACTTGAAGTTAAGAATGTTTGTAAAAAGAAAATTAGTAATTTTTTTTTTCATAGGGGTTGAAGATGGTTATGAGTTGTATATACCTAAGTTTGAACCAAGTTCATTGGCTTCGAATTTTGGATGCAATATGTGTGTCCCGCCATAATTATTCGTCGCGAACAAGGACTTACAAATTGCTACTAATTTAACGGAGTACTTTAATGAAAATGAAATTAAGACATTTAGAAGGGTTGAAGATGAGGAGTCCTAAGCATGGAGAGTTCTATGGTAGAATCTACTTAGACCCGAGTAATAGAGAAACTCTCCCAATGCTACCGTACTTCAAGAACCTATCAATGAGCATCACAATGTTTAGGCACATAGAGATATGGCACGAGGCCCTGTTTATTTTGATTTAAATGAGCTACCTATAGATGATATTGGCTCTGTTGATAATTTTCAAGTTATTTGTTGTGCTGTTAGCAATGTGAAAGGTATTAAATCCGAATGTCACTCTATAAGGCATGTCTTTTCAAATCCTTAAAATGTTAAGCACCCAATAACTATGATGCTAAGTTCCAAAGATTATACTCTTTACTCATTAGGATACCTTTCTTTTGTGGTGCACTAATTTGGAAATGGGAGGCGTTAAAAAATCTTGGACAATATGTGGGCAAACACTGTTGTGCAAGTGGGAATGTCTTTTTACTGCCTTTGGAAAATCCTCCTCCTACATTGGTTGAGTTGTTACTTGGTAATGATAAATCAAGTAAGGAATACATGAAGAATATATTTTCTTTTAACAATTCCCTAGCATTCATTTCACTTGGTGCTCCCTTGGATAATTAGTTTACTAGGAGGGGAGGAATATTCGATTTTTGAATCCATGGTACTATCTATCATAGTGTTGGTTCTACAATACCTGATGAAACACGAGATGCGGCACCTCAATTTTCCCAATTATATGTGTATGATACGGAGCATGAATTGGAGAATAGACTTCATGGGATGCCCTCTTTAAATCACAATGTGGTTGAAAGGTTGCAAACAATGATGTACAAACATAATTCGTATGCCTGTGCACTTCATACAATGAGAGAAATGTTGCACTCAAGTCCACATGCTGATTTGAGAATGGTCATCTCAGTGAAGCTCGATCAACCTCAAGGCAATACTTGGTTCCTACAGGAATTGAGGTAGTTACTTTCATTATGGGTCAAGAAGATGATTTTCATGTGGAGCATAAAGATATTCAAATAATAACTCGCACAGGTGCTTGCATCATTCACATATGCCTCTATTATATGTTCTTATGTTTCCTCGAGGAGAGGATGGTTGGCATGTTGGAATTCCTATCCATGGTAGGAATAGACAAGGTTCAAATGAGGAGACAAAGACTGTAACTCAACATAATTATTATGCATATAGATTACAGATAAGGGAGGATACAAATGCTTGCCTTCTGCGTGATGGTCGACTTTTGTAACAGTACATTGTTAATGCATATAGTAGCATGGAAGAATCAAGATTAGTATGGATACATAATAACCAGAAAGCATTGCATGTTGAAGTATACCAAGGTCTTGAAGACATGGGTAATATAAGGGATGGGGTCAATAGACTCTGTGGGGGCATTTCCGGATGCAAGGTAGTTCTACCATCTACATATATTGGGGGGGCCTTGATATATGCATCAATTGTATCAAGATTCAATAGCAGTTGTTCGGAAGATGGGTAAACTTGACCTCTTTATTACCTTTACTTGCAATCCTAATTGGGATGAAATAAGCAATGCTTTACTATCAGGTCAGGCTACCCAAGATTGACTTAGCTTGAAGGAACAGACGGGTATTTTATGATGAGAAGCATAAGGATATGATGCACTTATTGGTGAAAAAAGCATTATTTGGAAGGGTAGTGGGATTTGTTTCTGTTATTGAACTTCTTACCACATGCACATATATTATTGATATTGGAAAGTGGATGTAAATCAACCGAGATTTCTCACTATGATATGTTGGTATGTGTTGAACTTCCTAATAAATTGATGTTTCCTAAGTTGCACAACATAATCAGTCATTGTAATGTACATGGACCATGTGGGGAACTAAATATGTGCTCTCCTTGCATGGTTGATAGGAGTTGCAAACATCGGTACCCTTGAAAGTTTTTTGAGACTACTAGCATTGATGACAATGGGTATCCAACTTACATACAATGAGATGATGGTAGTTTCATCCAAGTAAAGGATCATAGGGTGGATAGTCAATGGGTTGTCCCATCTAACCCTTTTCTCTTTATGAGATACAAAGCCCATATTAACATAGAAGTATGCTCTGCCCCCATTACAACAGTGAAGTATTTGTATCAGTATGTATACAAGGGACATTACAAGATACACATGGGGTTATTGATGAGGTTAGTTAATATTTGGATGCACGGTACGTGTCTGCGTCAAAGGCATATTGGCGCTTATACCAATATAATTTGCATAATGAAAAGCTTGATATACAAATTTTGCATGTTCATCTTTCAATGCAGAATAATGTGATATTCAATGATCATGATGATTTGCGTGATGTAATTAGTTGTGAGATAAACCAAAGGACTAATCCCACCGAATGATTTAGAGCTAATCAATTGCATGCAGATGCAAATACCTTGCTATATGTTGCTTTCCCTTGCAAGTGGATGCAGATGCAAATAGCTTGCTATATGTTGCTTTCCCTTGCAAGTGGATGTGAAGTACAACTCTTTGATCCTCAACTAAAAGAAAAAGGGAAAATATGATTGGACGTATGTATAATGTTAGTCCGAGTGCAGTGAGCAATATTACCTACGCATGTTACTCACAGTGTGCAAAGGCTGTAAATCTTTTAAGGATGTATGAACAGTGCATGGACAGTTGGATCCGTGCTTTAAGGCTGCAGGCAAAGCTAGAGGAATGCTGGAGAGTGATGAGGAGTGGTATATGTGTCTTCAAGAAGCTGCATTTCAAAAAATAGGATTACAATTGCATCAACTATTTGTCATTATACTAGTTTTTTGTGAGCCTATATCTCTTAGACAGCTTTGGAACAAATTCTCTACCAAACTTTCACATGTTTTCTTCCATGGCTTGTAGAGAGGGTGTGCTAATGTTAGTGTTTGTCATTCTATAGCAAAGAATCAAGCTCTGCTACACATGCAAAACCTCCAACAATATGGGAAATAACTACATGATTTTGAAGGGTTAATTATTCCTGATAGATCAAGTGTTGCTACTATCAACAATGGTTTGCTTATGGAAGAGATGATGTTTGATTCTATTCAACAGGCTGATTTGCCTATTTCCATGGAAAGGAGTCTGAATAGTTGTCAATCAAGAGCTTATTTGAAGGCTTGTTATTGTAAGAGATCCCACAAACAAGTCCATTATGGTGCTTATCATTTATTTCTTTTCTTTATCTTAGAAGACATGTTGATGTTACTGCTATCCTAGGAATAATAGATGCACAAATATATGCTATGGAAATGGAATTTATCATGGAAACTATATTGGATATAAATGCAAGTAGGTTGGAAAGTTTAGGCTATCCTATTATTCCAGACTATGGGCCATCTAAAGGGTTACTTCATGCATTGAGAGCTTCTATTAGTGGTAAAAACTTTAGAAGCAGTGAGCTAGTGGCCTGACCCCTGAGACAGGCAAGAGTATTCTACATGAAAACAAAGGCTAGTCCTCTGGGGTGAGTAAAGATAAGACATAATCCTCAACTTTCCAACCTTATTATTATTATATATGAACATACCATGCTTGTCATATATATCCATGTAGGAGCTCCTAAAGTGCTTAATTTTCTTTGAATAAAGCAACAAACTTGGCACAAATATACATCTAACATTCTAACCTGATATAGTGGTGACAATCTAAAACACACCTAAGCCAAGCATTAAAACGATCTTCAGGCAACTGGATTATCTCTCCTTGGAATCCTATACTCCTCGCCTCCATTTGCCAAAAAATAAATTTAAGATAAAAATATTAGATATTGCAAGATATAATTTTCAAAGAAAACAAAAAAGATAAAGATAAAACCTTACAAAACTCATTCGGTGGATCAATATTTGAGAGACGAATGGCGTTTGAATAAGCTTGTAGATAGAAAATCAAAAATTTTGTAATGTCCAGTGCCTATGCACTGAAAATCTAACTTATTAGGCTTTTCATAGTCCACAAACATTACATGTACATGAAGCTGATCCACAATCTTTCGTAATCTTAGATTATAAATTCCAAGGTGTCCAAAGATCTCATTGTAAGTGTCTTGACCATACAAACTATTAATAATCTAGGTTCAAATAATAAAGATATTTTGTGTTGTTGGCAAAAGGAATGTATCAATAATAATTTATATATTTTTAAATAAAACACAAAATCTACATAAAAAGCAAGTTTCTATATATACTGTAATACACATGTGCTCTCTAATAGTTCGATAATTAGAGATGTTGTTGCTTGTCCTTCCCAAAACGGAGGGTCTACAATTGAGCCATGAAAATTAAAATAGATTATGGTAAACAATGATGCCTATATTATCGTAACTGTCAAGAAAATACCTTCAATAAATTGTCCATCACCATAAACAAATAAAAATGATCTCCTTGCCACATCCATCCTAAGCAATATACCTGTGAGATATCAAATACGATACTCACTACACTAATCATTTGAAGTCACACACACTCTCTCTCTCTCTCTCTCTCTCTCTCTCTATGGAGGTTTAGTATTTCAAACCAAGCAATAAGAAAAATAAATAAAAGTAATTTAAAAGAAAAACATTTGCTTATCCAAATGTTAAAAAAACAATCAGGAACTCACTGATCCCTTCAGCCATCTCAACAATTTAAACCACCCCTTGAGCAATAGATGGGGAACTCCATATTGTGGATATATATGGTGGCTTTACCTTAATGTAAGTAGATTTATACATATCAATTCAATATTACCAGCAATGGTTACATCAATGTGAGATAAATTGAAGGAATTTTGTCATCCATCTCCTATGTAACTTCATGTCTTTGCATCACAAAAAAGTGATTGTCATTCTAAAAGAAACATCACCTCCATTCATTCCCTTCTATCTGATTCACATCACATCTCATCATATCTATCCACCTCACATTCTCATCACCTCTATTCATATCCATCCATCCATCCATTCATTCCCATCTATTTAATTCACATCACATCTATTCACCTCACATCACATCTATTCACCTCACATCTCATCTATTCACATCTCATCCATTCATTCCCATCTATTTAATTCACATCACATCTATTCACCTCACATCTCATCTATTCACATCTCATCTATTCACCTCACATCTATTTAATTCACATCACATCTATTCACCTCACATCTCATCGCCTCTATTCACATTACATCCATCCATCCATCCATTCACCTCTATCTGATTTACATCACATCTCATCACATCTATTCACCTCACATTCTCATCTCTTCTATTCACAGAATTTAAACATAGAATTTAAGAGGATTCTAATTTTTGATATAAAGATTCTTTACGCATCTATTTATGCATAATTCAATTTAAGGAAAATAACACTTTTGAAATAAAATTAAATCCTTTATGCATCCTTCTATGCATAAATTCAATTTTAATGAGAATAACACTTTTGAAATAAAAAAAAATCTTTTATGCATCCTTCTATGCATAAATTCAATTTTAATGAGAATAACACTTTTGAAATAAAATAAATCTTTTATGCATCTTTCTATGCATAAAATCAAATTTGATGATAATAACACTTTTGAAATAAAAATAGATTTCTTTATGCATCTTTCTATGCATTTCAAAGCATGCACAGTTACTAAAAGACAACATAGATTGCACCTATCATATCTTTGCAAACATTCTCCTTTCAAATGCTTACTTGATTGATACAGAGATATCTATGAATGTAGTCTCTGGCATTTGTACGCTGTTGTATCAATAGCTCATTCCCAACTTTTGGGCATAGATTACATTTACATTCTTCTGCATGCCATTTGCAATATCTCTTTGTAGACAACATTGGTTATGAAGACTTCATTTGCATCATCTATGTTGCTTTCGTGTTCTACAATATGCTTTACACACACTTTCACTACATCAGATGATCTAATACGTGACATAGCAACATACAATTGTCCATGTGTGAATACTTGTGTGGCCAAATAAATTCCCAGCATAGTCAATGTTTATTCTTGGGACTTATTTATTGACATACCAAAAGCTAGCCTCAGGAAATTATCTCCTTCTCATGTCAAAAGGCAATTGAAGCATATTTGGTATGAATGTTATCCTGGGAATAAAGACCTTGTCTCCAATGTTTGTATCTGTAATGATTTCTGCTTCTATCACCTTTGACTAAAATTGCTTGCATATCAGTTTGGTACCTATACGAAGTCCCTGTCGAGGGTCCAAACTGCAAAGCAGCATAATAGGAGCATTAATCTTTATAAGCAAGTGGTGAGGAGGGTAACCAGTACCCAAGTTCAAACTGTTAAAGTACTCAATTGGATACAATATTCTGTCATTCTCAGAAGAAACAACTGAATCTTCCCTGATGTATTCTCTTTCAAGATTAGGTAATGCACTCAAGGCTAATTCATTAATCTCTAGATTTCATGGTGCAAGAATAGCACGATCTTTGAAGAAGCATGCATACTCCTCCACTCTTTTAAGATCTTTGTATACCCATTCTACCAAACTGAAAAGGGAGTTCCCGTGGATCAACATTCATGGTGGAATTACTACTCTACCTTGATTGTTAGATTTCCTATAGAGCCATCTCTAATTTGTAAAGTCCATTTGACAAATTCTAGTTATCTACAATCATAAAAGCACTATGTCTGACCCACATATTTTGGGTGAGCTTTAAAACATTCACATATCTCCAAATATATGACCGACAAAACGTTGCATCAACAATTTCCTCACGTGATCCCTTTGCCACAACGGATAATATTTGCCTAAAGTCACCGCCAAAGAGCATAATTTTCCCACCACAGACTATATCACTTTGAATAATGTCTTTCAATGTCATGTCCAATGCTTCATATGCATATTGATGCATCATTGGAGCCTTATCCCAAATGATTAACCTTGCAAGCTTCAACACCTCATCCAATGGGCTATTAGCTTTTATACCACATGTGCTAGAAGCATTGAGAACCAATGGGATTTTAAAATGTGAGTATGCTATGCGACCATTTGAAAGTAACAATGCAGCGATTCTAGATGAACCACATGCCAAAGCAACTTGATTTTAAAATGTGAGTATGCTATGCGACCATTTGAAAGTAACAATGCAGCAATTCCAGATGAACCACATGCCAAAGCAACTTGATTCTTGTTAGAATTCGTGGTGCTCATGCTAGATCAAGTATGTGGAGGAGAGGGACTCACAAAATACAAGAAAATATCTTGCTTATTAAGTTGCTCAAAATACAACTAGGCTTCTTGCTCCATATATAAAAGCGTTCTAGCTCCACCTTTAAATAGGTGAGCTAGTGGACCTTAAGTCCTTTCACACACACACACACCCTTCTCTTCCCCTTCTACATAACCTTAGTCTTTTAATGCCCTCCCTCAATACCAACTATGAAAGAATTGGAATAGGTGGTATTGGACATAGGTTGCCTTTATAACATTAGGCGTACAAGGATGTCTTGGTGGTGTGGTTATCTAAGACTTACAACTATGTTCCTAGAGCCTTAGAGGCTAATACAACGATGCCATCTAAGTCTTTATTTGATGTCGATGAAGATGTACACCTTAATGATGGTGCACTCCACTCTTTGTGCTTGCTTGACCTCTTGTAGTTGACATGCTTTAGACATACATGCCATTGCTTCCACATGATTTCCACCTTGACCATTCTCACACAATGATCAAAACAAGGCTGCCACCCTTGCTTAAGTGGTTTGCACATAGATGTTCCTTCAACATGCTTGATGCTTCCTTGAATACCATACCTCCTCCATGGGAATGAGGGCCTTCCTTCTTAGAGTAATGGTTATGAGGTAGATTTATATGGGAAAGGGAAAGAGAGGGTCTTACCACTTGCCTTATAGATTGGTGAAGGGCAGTGTCTACTCCATAAATACAACAAAAGCTTTTGTGCATGTTGGTTACACGATACCCATTAGGGTTTGAAGGTACAAGCTTAATGAAAGTGAGTAAGTGGTTGAGGTAAATGCTCAAACCAATAAGGTACATCATTCTTGGCTCAAGAAGGTGAGGGCATGGCTCATAATGTTGCATAT
>NC_141082.1:14284092-14359092 GCF_041138505.1 Cibotium barometz | reverse complement strand
TATCTTAAAAACCCGATCCCACTCCATATCGTCCATCTCACAGGACCTGTAAGTGACACTCGTGACATCATCCAATGTTTTGATTGAAAGTCAGGTCCGCATATCATCCTTGATGAGGTTTTGTTTTGATAAACCTGTTTCACATGCCATCGTACTCACTAGGATGACAAGAACCTCTTGCCATAGCTTCATGAGATTAGGAAAACCATCTTGCCATGATTACCTATGGCAAAACATTCTCCAAGCCTCCTTCATGGAAAATTCATTTTGCAACTAAGCCACAAGGTGTTAACAAATGCATATAATTCCAATGTTTTGATTGAAAGTCAGGTCCGCATATCATCCTTGATGAGGTTTTGTTTTGATAAACCTGTTTCACATGCCATCGTACTCACTAGGATGACAAGAACCTCTTGCCATAGCTTCATGAGATTAGGAAAACCATCTTGCCATGATTACCTATGGCAAAACATTCTCCAAGCCTCCTTCATGGAAAATTCATTTTGCAACTAAGCCACAAGGTGTTAACAAATGCATATAATTCCCAAAAACATGCATCATTACCAATATGTAGAAGAGCATTTTCCTTATTTGGTTTTGAAGATGGTGCAAGAGATTCTTAAGCCACCGTTTTGCATTCTCTTCCCTCTTTATTTCATCCTCCATATAATGGAATAGGCTAAAGAGTTTAGCCGCATTAAAGAGGGGAAGGTGTAAGGTAAGGAAAATGGGGAGTTGGCACTAGCCAATGACCCATTTTCCTAGGGAAAGGCCAATGGCGTGTCCCAACCATCATGGTCTTGGGGAGTGGGATAAATTTTTGTAAATTATCCTTGTTGATGTGGTAAATTTTTATTAGTTCTCTATTTTTTTAGCATTCTATGTGCTGATGTGTCAAGATTTTATTGGACGTCTATTTTTTAACATTCTCAGTGCTTATGTGTCATCAACTCATTTGCTTTCATTTGAGTAAAAGCATTCTTTAAAAACAAAGCTTGTTGATTTGTTGGCTGGGATTTATTTTCCCACGACCCAAGACCATGATGGTCATAGCAATGAGCATTCAAAATGTCCACAAGACCTTGTACATAAGCTTTTACCAAATCCTTACAGCTTTTCAACAAACCGTCAATACACATGGCCTCATGTTCTTTACAGCATTAGGCACATTACCATCGTTTTTCTTTGCTTTTGGAATACTTTGGCATGATGATGCACCATACCATCCATATCATTGGTCATTGGTAATGTGACCACCACGAGTCTTTAATCTTTAGCTTATATATAAACTTATAATATACACTTTAGTATTTATCTCATAAGTTTAGCTTATAATATAATATATAACTTGTAATTTTTTTGACGAGTAGGCTTCATATTCACCCTTCAAAACTATGGATTTGTACAAAGTTACCCTTCACTAAAAATGTCTTCAAAAGTTCAGATCTTTCTTGCCCTTTAAATAAGTGCAAAAACCCAAAAACGTGCAACTGCCGCGGATCCAGTGCTTGAAATAAATGTTTTTAAGAACACCTTTGCTTTCTAATTGAGAAGGTTTTGTCACTAACATAGATGTAAAATAATTTTTTCCTACTAATGCAGAAGGTATGCAAAGGGCTTTACAACCATTTAACATTTGAAAAACCTTCAAATTACTTCTAAAAAATGTAACAAAATATTTAAAAACTTTAAGATTTAGAGCCACAATCAAAGGACAAATTGGAGGAAAAAAGATAATCGTTTCTCATCATGAAGAGCAACTTGATGGTTTTACAATGGAAGAGGAATTTGCTTTGTTCATATTAGACACCATCATCAAATTTTTCCATAAAAATGAAACTCCTTGCATGATATCAAAGGAAGAATTTGCTTTTTTCATAATATCCACCATCTTTAATAGTTTCATGAGATTGAACTTCTTGCATCATCTTTGCAATCCTCTATTCTCATTACACATTGTATACCTAACAACATTCATACAATCATGAAGTTAAATGTAGAAATTACACTTATAAATTTAGCATAAGAAGAGAAGAAAACTTCCTATACTTAGAGCAGTAGATATGCCTTTTGTAGTCTTCACATCATCATGCCAAAGCATAATTGCTTCATCAACGTCGTACTCCGCTTGTGGGGGGGGGACCTTTGATTAAAACTCTCATTAACAAAGAGTAGAGGCACTTTTAGTGGTGAGAGAATTTATTAATTTGGACTTTATGATATTTTGGATACTAAACCCACGTTCACAAATAGCAGTACTACAACCCTTACTGTTTTTTCTTTTCTCAGAGTCCTCCTTTTCTTTTCTACCCTTGTTGTGAAAGAGGGTTTGTGTTTACACGTGTGGGGAGAGTAGATCTATGTTTTTAATACGTTGATGATGTTTGTTTGTTTTTTCCCCCCTAAAAGATGGGAAATTAATTTCGTTTGACTGTAATTGTAAGTGGATTAGTTAGTTCGGTGGATTACTTTAAATGAGGTGCGGCCATAATAACATCATTGTGGATTACTTAGGTAACTAGGTGGTTTAAGGTGGCAACTCTTGTCATATTTATGGTAGCAGTGTACACCATATTATCATTTATTGTTGCTAGCATACGGCTATTTTTTGTCTTCATCCATCATCCAACAACTAGTTACAGGGTTTGGGAAAATATGGGTTCAACTTAGGTTAGAACTTGTTCAAATTTAGTAAAAACCTTTTTGATAAATTTTAAGAGTAAATGTACGTACTTTTGCATTTGCAGTATTTTTTCACTCAGGTAGTTAATTTACTGCAGATATGGATTTCTAGCCACCAAAGAAGAAAAAAAGTTTCTTTATGAAAACGGGACAGAATTTTTTTTGTGATGTCCTTTTTATTATTATTTTGGGAGTATGTATTATATAAGAAGTAAAATAAAACTTCGAGAGGGGTGTTCAACGTCAACCTCAAATTTCTGGTGGGGAAGTCGGTTTATTCCTCCACCGCCGTCAGTCGTCGTATATGCCCTCGTGTTGCATTCTGTCGACGTTAATACAGTCCCCCCCCGCCCCTCTTACCTGCCGAGCTATGGACATCCTCGAGCTTCTGGGCCTGTCAAGTACTACTTCCTCCTAGAGTAGATATTTTGTACTTAATCCTTCTTCCTTGGACCTCAAGTTTTAATGGTGATGTCGTCTAATAAAAACCTCTTGATATATATTTTCGTTGCAGGGGACATTTTTTCTGTGATAACCGTCATTCTCTCCTTATTGTAAGTACTCTTTTTCATATCCTCTGTTGTCTAGCAAGTTTAGCAGAGTTGTTATCTTGACCGGGGAAATCGATCTCGATTTCTCTCTCTCTCTCTCTCTCCACACACACACACACACACACACCAGCCTCTGGTGGTACATGGATATTTGTCTATGCTGCCTCCATCTGCATACAGGTACTTGGCGTTTGCCCTTCATCGTGATAGGGGGACGGCTAGATTCAGGATTTGCATATTCACGTAAGGAGTACATGATTGATGAAAGTGTGCAGCTCTAGACACAAATTGAGACTCAAGAATTGTGATTTGGGTTGGGCAAATCTTGTGGATTTCTTAGGGAAAGGTGGATTTAAGGTGGCAACTCTTGTCTTTTTAGAGTTTGAAGTTGAGTTCTGTTGTTTTGCAGGCCAAGGGCATGGCAGATCTACCAGAATGGGGAGGTGGAGGTAGTAACTTCTGATTTTGCAGTAGCCTTCTCCAGCTTTATCTTGTGGGGGATATTTGCTATCCAAACCACGGATGTTCAATCCCTGGTGATAAATGCCGTGGGTGTTTTCGTGGTCCTGCTCTACATATTGACGCGTCTCTTTTTCGGTAACCAGAAGGTGAGCTCTTTTCATTTAGAGAGGAGCTTAAAATACTATAAATTTTTTTTCCCTTGATTTTAAGAAATTTGGGAATTTGAATTCAGCTGAAAACCTTCTAAATTTCTGAATTTATGTATTTGTATCCAAAAATGTTTTCAGCAAACACCAGTGGCTTGGTCATCATTTGTGGACACATATTTTTTTACTTTTTATTTTGGAAGGAAGTTGGTGCTCCAAAAAAAAAAAAATCCTCTCATGGGCATGGGCAGTGCTCCAAAAAAAGGGCATTCTAGTGTATTTGTACGGGGCTGAATTAAGAAAAACCAACCAGTTGAGAACTCTGATTCTCGGGAATTACTTTTCATATATATTTTATTATAGAACTTGCATATATAATAGAGATTTCAAAGACAAAAAACGAATAGATTTAAGAGTTGTCCTTATTTTGATTTAAGAAGAGAGAGAGAGAGAGAGAGAGAGAGAGAGAGAGAGAGAGAGAGAGAGAGAGAGAGAAATTCTCTTTACTCTTCGAATTCCTTGACATTTGTGGGGTTGCATTTATTGAGAGAGAGACAGAGAGAGAGAGAGAGAGAGAGAGAGAGAGAGAGAGAGAGAGAGGCAAGAGAGAGAGAGAGAGAGAGAGAGAGAGAGAGAGAGAGAGAGAGAGAGAAATTGTCTTTACTCTTCGAATTCCTTGACATTTGTGGGGTTGCATTTATTGAGAGAGAGAGAGAGAGAGAGAGAGAGAGAGAGAGGCAAGAGAGAGAGAGAGAGAGAGAGAGAGAGAGAGAGAGAGAGAGAGGAGTGAAATTCTCTTTATCCAAATGAGACTTGGGATGTTGAAGGGTAGTATTCTTTATTGCGTAGTTGTGGCCTCATTCCACTTTGTGAAGTAGTTATGATGTAATGTGCCTATATTCTTTTAGTTGGACCAACAAAATCTATACTCCACTTTTCAAATAATTGTTCTAAAATTACAAGTTTCAAGGGCATGTGATACTTCTCTTGGGCCAAAGCCGACCTTTGGCATTCATCATAAATTTTAACGAGTTTTATCACATCTCCAAAGAGCCTAGTTCAACATAGGCTAACTTGGAGAATCTTGTGAGCTACGATGTGTATTGCAAACTTCTGGCGATGCCAAAATGAACTTGTTCAAGAACAGTGAAGAATTTATCCTTGTGTGAATGCATCTTCTCATGAGATGCCATCTTGACTTGTCTTATAAAGCATCGTGAGAAGAATGCAGAAAAGACGGCGAACTTGAGCTTCGTTTACAGAAAAGACGGCGAACTTGAGCTTCTTTTACAAGCATGCGTGTACACACACACACACACACACGTGCGTATCTCCATATCTGTACTAGTTAAGCTTGATATCTTAACACTCCTCCTTGAGCTCAACTCTATACTCTACACTCTAAGTAAGCTCATGAACTTGCGGAGTTTCCTTATACCCAATGCCTTGATGAAGATAGCAATTGCTTGATTCTCTGTGCTGACATAAAATCACTTCCTTGTAGTGATGGAGAGACAGAGAGAGAGAAAGAAAATGTACTCATAATGGAGTACACATACACTCAAGAGAGTATCACATACACTCAAGAGAGTACCACCATAGCCATGGAAGCTTGAAGCTCCAAGAAAGTATGATTTGATTACTAAATGATTAGTTGTTCTTAATTATAATTTGTTCACTTGTATACTTGTCTACCTTTTCACGCTTATTAATGTTGGGTCTCCATACTTGCTTGGCCATATCAATGTCCATGGGCTTTCCTTATGTCCAAGCCCCCTTCATTACAAACCCATCCCCACCCAAAGATTTCGTCTCCCCGAAATCATGTATGAAGCAATATATGGGTTGTTGGAAATCTTTTTGACTTGCCTCATGAATGCGGAAGTACAATCGTTGCAATCCCAAAAAGTATCTCACACAAGAAAAACTCCACATAGAGCTGTCCACTTATTTTATGTACATATGGACTGCTCTCTATGATGTCCATAAGCACACAGAGTCTTGTTGAGCTTTGATTAATGAGTCGTGAAGTACACTAATGGCCATAGCTGTCTATACATTAAATTTACAGCAATGACACCCTTCATACCATTATTCTAATCTATGTATATAGCTATTAATCCCATTTTAGATTAACAAATATGCTCCTCCAATTGAGGACATTAATAAGTTTCATGTAAAGGTACTATAAAAGTTATACATTATGAGATATTGGCCACCCAAGGCCTTAAGTAAGTTTTGGACGTCCAAGTGTGAATAAGGGCCAAATGTATATAAGGCATTTTCTCATAATGAAAAGACACAATCTCCCTTTGTGCTATTGAGAGCTCTTCTTTGTTTCTTGAGAGAGATTGAGAGAACACATTGTAGCATTTATGCCTGTTATATGCTTGTATGTTTCATGCTTGTGTGGAAGAGTGAGAGAGAGTGATTGTCTTATATGTGCGACGGTGCGAGTGACTCTACGATGATAGCCTGGAGGTGGATCTTGGAGGTTTGGAACTTAACAAGTGAGCTTGGAGACCTCAAGGGACTCAAGTTTGAAGCATTGGTAACTGCCCTACGACAGTTGTGTTTTATTGTCCTTTGTTTAGGTGAATGCATTAAGCTCCCTCTTGGAGGTGTGGTAGCCCAATTGAGGACATTAATAAGTGTCAAGAAAAGGCACTATAAAAGTTATACATTATCAGATATTGGCCACCCGAGGCCTTAGCTAAGTAAGTTTTGGGTGTCCAAGTGTGAATAAGGACCAAATGTATATAAGACATTTTCTCATACTGAAAAGACGTAATCTCCCATTGTGCTATTGAGAGCTCTTCTTTGTGTCTTGAGAGACACTGAGAGAGAGCATTATAGTATTTGTGCCTCTTCTATGCTTGTATGTTTCATGCTTGTGTGGGAGAGTGAGAGAAAGTGACTGCCTTATGCGACGGTGCGAGCGACTCTACGGTGATAGCGTGGAGGTGGAGCTTAACAAGTGAGCTTGGAGACCTGAAGGAACTCAAGGTTCGAAGCATTGGTAAGTGTCCTACGACAATTGTGTTCTATTTCTCTTCCTTTACGTGAATGCATTGAGCTCCTTCTTGGAGATGTGGTAGCTCGTAACATTTTTGGTGCCACTCTTGGGGAAACACTTTTGTTTCTTCCTTCCTCTTAGAGTTTCAGTGCCCATTGCATAAGATTCATGATTGCCTTTGCATTTTGGTAGTGCATTATGTAGGAAATGATATAGATAAGATTTGTGTGGAAGTAAAAAATCGTGAGAAGTTGGTTGTGTTTGTTGTGTATGTGTGTGGTGGAGTGGTCTTGGAAGAGAGCTTTATTGTTTTTTCTAGTTACTTTTGATATTTGCATCACTGGAATCATCAACGTGAACGAGCATATTGGTGTTCTATTTTTCTTTTTCAAAAATTCACAAAAATCAAAAAAATAAGGAGCCATTGTCTTGAACTTGTATTACACTCCCTCCTTAGGTATGGCATAATCATTCTGGAAATAGTTGGATAAGCATTTTGCACCCAAAATCACATTAGTCAACGCGACAAGTTCCCACGTGAAATTGCAAGAAAATCATTCACGACGTGAACCATTTTCTACAACTTCACGCCGTGAACAACTCCCTGCATCGACACTGCAATTCACGGGATTACCTTGCCAAAAATAGGTAACCTTATCCTAACACCTCTGACACCACGAGATCTGACAAAATTAAGAATTGTGAATGTGTAGAAAATCGTTCACGACGTGAACTATTTAAGAACTCTTCACACGACGTGAACCATTTTAGATCCCTTCATGGCGTGAACTATTTTTTGGTTCACGACGTGAACCAATTACTTTTCACGATGTGAAATCTTATCTCTTCACAACGTGAATTTTTTTTGCAATCTCACGCCTTAATCAAATCAAACTCATGAACTTGGTATAATCAGATTAAGGCTAAGGAAGGTAACATGGAATTCTGATCCTAAAGTAAAAAATTTAAACACGTGAAAGTGTAGAAAATCGTTCACGATATGAATTGTTTTCTGACACTTCATGCTGTAAACTGCTCTCTGTAATCTCACGGCCTCAGAAATAAGTTGACAGAATCTGATCAAAACTTAATTGGGATAGCAAAATAGCTTATCAAATCATACATACATGCACTTAAGGTCTGGAAAGCTCATTGGAGACAACCCTACATCTGATGATAGTGCATCAAATCACCCAGGATCTTCCTATAAAAAAAGTGTGGGTTCAGGCCACTCAGTAAGCACTCACTTGAGTGTCTTAAAGAATCTGACCACCATTAAAACTAGTAGTGAAGAATCCATGGAAGAATGGCTACGATAATCTGGGTTTGGGAAAGAGGAGGAACCACCCTCCCCAACCAGATCTAGTGGTATCATTGATATCGCCTAGGGATTTTTTGGTCTCCAAACCAGCCCATGACGAAGAAGCGCAATTTGTGAGCATGGGTCTATCAACCAGCGCTGGGGACTTGGTCCAAGGCAAGAAGTGTCCATCCAAAAGTCAAAGTCAGGCTATCAAACACCAGCACCCCATAATGAAAAGAGATATGAAAAGTGTGGCTAGAACGGGTCAAGTATTTTTCCCAACCTCAGAGGAAGTAGAGTTAGATCTAAAAAGGATTGATATGGAACGACAGCTATGAGAGTTGAGCTTAAGGAAATAAGAGCTCGATACTCGAAGGGCAAGAGCTAAAAAAAAAGTTAGGAAGTGTAAACCTACTCCAATCATGGGGTAAGGAGCCAAAAATAGTCATGGGAAGAAGTGAGGGAGAAATTTCAAACTTATAACCCATAAATGAAGAGCCCAGAGCAATAGATGAAGAGATTGTAACCCTAGAAGAAGAGGATAATTGTTGGAATTAGGGTTGCAGAAAAGCACACAAAGCTTGGAGAAGAAGAAGCAAGAATGCACACAACACAAGTGTATTAGATTGTGTCAATGTACAAAGATAAGTTAGCCCTAGAAGGATGGGCGTATATACAAGCCGGGGGAAAAAACCTCCTAAAGAGGGAAAAAGTGCCCCGACGGTCCTAAGTGTGTTCACACACATCACTGCCTATATATATGGCAACAAATCTCCCCTAGGAGTGATGGTGTGAACGAGAGCTGGCACTCATGTATAGGGAAGTGCCATGCCCGAAGTAGATCAGTCCACATAGGGGAGCAAGCCCAAAGCTTTGCGGAAAGCTTCGAACTTCTCACGAGGAAGCACCTTTGTGAAAAGATCGGGGCGAGGTTGTCCTGTGTTGGCACATAGGCCAAGCTGATCTCTCCTGCTGAGAGTCTCTCCCTAACATAGTGATAATGCACCTCAATGTGCTTTGTGCGAGCATGAAAAACTGGGTTTCTCGCAACTGCCAATACGCTCTGACTATCAATGATAGAGGTGGCAGACTCCTGTCCAACACCCAAGTCAGCCATAAGCTGTCTGAGCCACACACACTCAACCGTAGCTGTGAAAGCTACCCTGTACTTAGCTTCACAACTAGAAGTGGCCACAGTAGGTTACTTCTTGCTCAACCAAGATATGCATGAGCTACCGAGTATAAAACAAAAACCACTTGTGGACACTCTTGTGTCATAGCAAACCAGCCCAATCTGAGTCCGAAAAAGCATGTAAATTTAGCGGCAACGATCCCCCCTTGGGATAAAACAACCAAGATGTATGGTGCCACTCAAGTAGCGAAAGATGCGTTTAACTGCCTTCCAATGCATTTAACTGTCTTCCAATTCTGAGACCCTGGGCTATGCATAAACTTGCTCACCTGTGAGACTGCAAACTGAATGTCCGGCCTCGTGATGCATATATAAATGAGGCAACCAACAGCTGTCTGATAGAGTGTGACATCAAAGTGATCTCTAGCATCATGAAGACTCAACTTCAAACCTGTCTCCATTGGAGTATAGCAATTGGCTTGTAGTCTTCAAGGCCAAATCTCCACAACAATGTCTCAATATACTTTGTTTGACACAAAGCAATACTTCCATCACACTGCTTAAATTGTATCCCCAAATAATGATGCAAATGTCCCAAATCTGACATCTCAAAAGAGGCATTCAAATCAGCCTTAAAATCAGCAATATGATTTTCATTTGGTCTTGTGAGTAGCATGTCATCGACATAGAGAGCAATGATTAGATGTACATCATCCACACATTTAACATACAAAGTGCTTTTTGTTGGACTATTCTGAAAACCATGTGCAGTCAAATATGCATGTATCTTTTCATACCAAGCTTGTGGAGCTTGCTTTAAACCATACAAAGCCTTTTTCAACCTGCACACTTTGTTTTCCTGCCCTCTTTGAACAAAACCATGAGGCTGCGATACATACACCTCCTCATGCAAATCTCCATTCAAGAACGCAGTCTTTATGTCCAACTGATGTACATTCCAACCATTATGAGCTGCCAATGCACAAATGCTATGAATGGTAGTCATACGACAAGTGGGAGCAAAGGTCTCATCAAAATCAATGCCCTTTTCTTGAGCATAACCCTTTGCAACAAGTCTAGCCTTATAGCGATCAACACTGCCATCTGACTTTTGTTTCAACTTAAAAACCCACTTACATCCAATGACCTTCTTACCAATAGGCAAATCACACAAAGACCATGTACCATTCTTCATTATAGCATCATATTCACTTTGCATTGCAGTCAACCAATTTTCTGATTTTTGTGCCTCATCAAATGAAAGAGGTTCTTGCTCTTCACACATACTAGACACAGCCAAAACATAACAATCTGATGCATAAGAGGCATGCTGAAAACCTGAACGAGTATGACTAGACATAAGTGCATCAATTTTACTATCACGCAAGGTTTGCACCAGCCATTTAGGCATATCTCTAGCCTGCTCATTTTCAGCCCTATCCTCATAAATTACATCCTGTAAATGTGCATCAAAAATTGGCTAATCTATGATGTCGTTTGAAATCTGCAGAGGCTGAATATTTGCCTCATTAGGACTTACATTTGAATTCCCACCTGTAAACAGAGGCAACAACGTATCAAATACATCCCGTGAGCTCACACCTGTCTCTTTGGTACATGATAACAAAGGATGCACATCATCTTCCACAAAACAACATCTTTGGTACAATCTGTAACCCTTGCTCTTAGCACTGTAACCAACAAAAATGCATTTGACAGCCTTATCATCCAATTTTCTACGTTGTTGCACAAGCACTAAAGCATAGGCCAAGCAACCAAAGACACGAAAGTGACCAATAGAAGGCTTCCTGCCATGCCAAGCTTCGTATGGAGTAACAGACTACAAGGCCTTAGTGGGACACCTGTTGAGTACATATGCAGCGCACATGACAGCCTCAAGCCAAAATGCATGTGGCAAAGCTTGGCTCTTAACCATACATCGGTGCCAACTCCATAAGTGACCTGTTTTTCCTCTCAGCAACACCATTTTGCTGAGGGGTATATGGCACTGTACATTGGTGTTTTACCCCATGACTAGCCAGTGCATCAAACTCTTTAGACATGTACTCCTCCCTCAATCACAACGGAGGGTGCCCACAGTACAATTGGATACATTTTCAACCATAAGCAAAAACTGTTTGTTGAAGCACAAAAACACTTTGGACTTTGCCTTCAGTGGATATACCCATGCATGCCTTGAGGAATCATCAATGAAAGTCATGAAGTACAAGTGTTTACCAAATGACGGAGTTTGCATAGGCCCACATACATCACTATGTACAAGTTGCAATTTGCGAGTGGCCCACACAGAACCATCCTTTGGAAACGCAGAACGCTACATTTTGCCCAAAATACAGCCTTCACAAACATGTTTCAATGGTGCCTCAAGAGGGGGCAATGAAGCAACCATATCAAATTTCTGCAAACGCAACAAACTAGCAAAGTTCAGATGACCAAAAGGAGCATGCCATAGTTTTGCATCTGAAACTGCATTTTCATCAGAAACTGCAATGAATTTTGCTGAATCTTCCACACACTTGTCATAAGAATTGAGCCTATACAGCCCATGAAACAAGGTGCCAGATACAATAATCGTATCAACAGAAGTCAAATCATGAACAATACATCTGTCATCCACAAATTTGACTACAAGTCCAAGTCTAGCAAGCGCAGAGATAGACAATAGATTCTTCTTTACCCTGGCATATACAAAGCATCTGAAAGTGTGAAAGCGCTGCCATTTGGAGTAGTAAGCATAATTTTACCAATGCCCTTCACTGGGTAAGAAGCATTATTGGCACATGTGACAGTATTCCCATTAGGGACAGCCTCAAGACAAGTGAACATATCATGATGCGAGGTAATGTGCTTTGTAGCACCACTATCAAAATACCAAACATGAGAGTCAACAGAAACTGTCAAATATGCATCATGTACAGATGGGTCATACTGACAATATACGCTAAACGCCCATTCTGTATCCTGCACAACATTTGCAGAATCTACATTTGTAGAAGCATCCGCTATTGTGGCTGCATTTGACTCTTTCTTCTTTGCCTCTTTAGCCTTTAGCTTAGGGCAATTCTTAATGACATGATCATTTGCCTTACAATAGTTGCACCTGGTCTTTTTCTTGCCTTTATCAAGAGCCTTCTCAGACTTATTGTTGCTACCTGTGGAAGGAGAAGAAGTTGTAGACCTACTAATAGGAGAAGAAACAGTGGAAGGGGCTGCCTTACCACTTCTTCTCTGGCTGGGGGAGCAACAAATGCCTGATCAACTGCACGCTGCCTAGCCCTGTTTTGCTTGGACTGCGCTTCTTGCAAGAGCTTGTTGACTAAAGTATCATACTTGACAACATCAGGTGTCTGTCCTCAGTAACAAGTCTCCACGTGGAAGCAAAAGTCTGATATAACTCAGGTAAAGCATCAAGAACAGTCTGCACAAGAGAATGATCAGGAATAATCTCCTTGCAGAAATCAACTGTTCCTTGAGGTCTTTAATCTCAGCAAGAAAAACATTCATGTCATCATCTTCCTGCATAATCTTCGATTCTAGCTCTTTACACAGGTAAGATATTTTTGCCTCGTTACGACCTACATATAAACCAGCTAGAATATCCCAAGCATGTTTTGCTATTATAGCTGAACGAATATGTGGAGTGATGTTACGTTTGACAAAAAGTGCAATCAAGGCATGAGCCTGCGCATCTTTACCATCCCAACGAGCTTGTTCAGCAGTGGGTAAAACAGTAGCAATAGTAGAGCTGCTAGAACCTGCAACATCCTCACCAGATCCTACATCCACAGAACTTGGACGTACATCCATACCCTGCACAATGTTCCACACTCCTTTTGCAACCAAAACATACTGCATCATGTATGCCCAAAGTGGGTAGTTACTGTCTCCATCCAGTTTGTCATCAGCAAACAACATGCGAAATACATCATTGCTGTTATCAGCCATGGCCACTGACTGAAACTGATGTAAAAGCTATCTGTAATGGAGCAAAGGCTGAATAGAAAACAACTCGTGCTATGTAGCACGATCCACAATAGAATACGTATGCCTGTTTTGTAGAAAACTGCACTGTCAAAATTTATGCACAAAATGACGAACACCTGTACAGAACTTGCAATGCAAAAACGGAGCCCGAAACGACCTCAAATGTGATTTCTGAGAACGCAGAGCACTACGAGCCGATCTGCAGAGAGTATAGGGACCTGCAAGCGCTCGTGAAAGCTCACCTCAATCGGAGAACATGAGTCGGAGGGTGCTAGCGGCGTAGCCCTGGGAGCCGATGCCTGCTCTGATACCAATTGTTGGAATTAGGGTTACAGAAAAGCACACAAAGCTTAGAGAAGAAGAAGCAAGAATGCACACAAAGCTTAGAGAAGAAGAAGCAAGAATACACACAACACAAGTGTATCAGATTGTGTCAATGTACAAAGATAAGTTAACCCTAGAAGGATGGGCGTATATACAAGCCGGGAGAAAAAACCTCCTAAAGAGGGAAAAGTGCCCCGGCGGTCCTAAGTGTGTTCACACACATCACTGTCTATATATATGGCAACAATAATCTAGCAAGAGCGACGAGCGAAGTGGAGGACCGTCTCTACACCAAAAAGGACATCGAGGAGATGATCAATCATCCTATGTTCCTACAAGACATGGAACTCTTAATTCTGCAAAGGCGTACAGAGGCAACTAATGATGAGCCATTCCAAAGTGCATTGGTAGGACCATCCCATGGATTGGAGATGCCTAGAAGAGCCAACACAGGAAGAGGACGAGGTCTAGGAGGTAGGGGGGAGCAATTCCTTAGAGACCAAGGGTGGATCCAACCATTGATCTTAATGGAACAACAAGGACGGATCTGTTGAATATGGCCACAGAAATGGGCCGAGGAATGGTCAGGGAACTAGGCACTGCTCTAGAATCTCGACCTTCTCAATGAATCCACACATCATTTCTAAACTTGTTCAAAATTTCTCTTGGGATGGGGATTCTATTCAACATGTAGAGATTTTTGAATCCACATACGAAACCTGCGGGCCAGTCAATCAGTGATGTGACAATGATTCGTGCTTTCTCTCACTGACACTAGAAAGAAAAGTGCATCAGTGGTTCCGAACCCTAAAACCTAAGGATAATGTTAACTTCACCTACGACTCAAGAATGTGTTTGTGCCCAGCTTTGCTAAAAGTGGCGACAGATGGAGTCATGTGGTACAATTGCATAATATCAAACAAAAGGAAATGGAGTTGATGAGAGACTATGTGTCTCAACTAAAGCACTTAAATTTAAGGTGCAAACTACGGGAGAGGCTAACTGACGATCAATTATTGCCTTGCTTCTGGAGAGGAGTTAGAGACCCCAAGATGCATGGTAATCTGGTACTAGCCTGACCGGCCACTCTAGATGCATGTTGCAAACTGGAAATTGAATATGAAGATAATATGGTGGAATTTCGACAACCAAAAGATGTCAGAATATCTTCGGCAAAACGACTTTGCGAGTTTCGAGTCACAAAGAGATTGGAACTTAGAGCAAGCAAGTCAGAAACATGACTGTTGTTGACGAGCTCAATAACACAACGAGCTCAATAACACAATACTAGAGAAATTGAAGATAAAGGAGGGAAGAGAAACATTTGGGCATGGGCATAACCATCTTTACCCTTGTAGAGAATTGGTGTGGTGCTCCATGTGCAGATTGAATCACACTACCACCTAATGTCCACAGTTAAGAGTAAGGGCACTACTCTATTGTGCAGACTATGTGTAAAATTAGGGAATCATGACATTTTAATGTGCAGATATCCAAGGTTCCAAATAGTTGCACAACTACCGGCACCACCTAGAGCTCCATTTACCAGCACCACTTGTGCAAATCACTGCAGAATTGCAGGACAACCTAACTCTTCCTATTTGCCTAGGGGGATGTTTCGGGTACAGGACACTTCACCTCTACCACCACCTGTTCTACCACCACAAGCTAAAATCAACCAAGTATTGATTGAAGAGCCATTAGAAGATATTTATATGGTATACGTGAAGTAGAACTTAGTGGAGAATACTATGAGAAAGCTCTGGAGATCGCACCTGAATTCTATGTCCTACAGAATAACACGCCAGTACTTGTGTTTCAAACCATGGTACGGTGGAAGGGTAAGAACATGAACTCAAACATGAGAAGAAGACTACTATACAATGTTTTAGCTGTGGTAGGCTGCATCAAGTCGCTGAGAGCCCAAATAAGAATGTTGTTCATATGCACCAACCCCAATAATGCTCTGCCCAATGACATGCCAATACTTACTTGTACTAAATGTGGTATTGATCATTTGATTAAGGATTGTCCATACCACGCAAGTGGTTCAACTTCCACTTCTAATTAGGCCACCATCTGAACCATTACTGTGAAGCCTAGAAATTTCACACCACTCAATGTTCTGACATGAGCCCAAGCCCAATTGGGGGACAACGGGAAGAACCAAGCAGATGCAACCATTTCTAGAACTGGCCGGAGGAGAAGAGTAAAAAGGTGGGTAAGGGTGACACAAGGGTCACAATCCAAGATGGATCCGAAGAATATATGATGGACATCAGATCCACCCAATTGAGAGAAGAAGGGGATCAAGCGATCAACAAAGAAAGAGCCTGACCTAGAGGAGCAAATGGAAAGACCATCAACCCCTAAAGGAGTCGATGAGTACCCAAATGCCGAAGAGGAGATAAGGAAAAGACGCCAAAGCCTTAGTAGAAGAATGTCAACGGCTTCATGAAGCCAAGCTAAGAGCTAATTGGGTCTTGGATACAATGTATCCAAGAAACAAACCAACAAGGGAAAGAGAATGAGGGATCTCAAGCAAACACAATGTCCAGGATGTTGAGGAAAATGCGCAGGGTGAGTCCATCCATTCCTTCCCTAGGGATGGATATGAGACACACACATGGAGGGAAGCCTCAATTTCCAAAGAACCCAGAGACATAGGAAGCCTCGTGGCTGTACTATCCACGTCTGTGCAAATGCCATTGGGGCAACTGCTATGCAGTTCACCAACCCTATGGACAGACATAAGAGAATGGGGGGTACCAGGCACTGGCTATCCTGGTGGATGGTGGGATGGGGGTTAACATCATCACAAAATGTTGCTGGGAAAAATCAATCTAAAAAGATCACATCTAATCGTTAAAATGGTAGACGGAACATCTTCAAGACCCATTATACTTTTGGAGAATGTGAAACTCAAACTCTTTACGTTTCGCTACCATCATACATTTGTGGTAGTGGACTTCCTGTGTGCCAACCTGACTCATATGACATAATATTGGGAGACCCTTCATGAGAGAATCCAAATTGGTGCACGCTTGGGCATTAGATCATGTGTATGTGCATAAGGATTCACAAATTTTAAAGATATATATGAGAACGTGGAGAGCACACCTCCTGGAAGGGAAACTGTTCGGTAATGATTTGGTCACAATGGATTGGACCACATCCGTACAAATATGCCAGCCTCTTCGATGGAAAATTCCAAAGAGGAAGAGGAAACAGAAATGTATGCATCACTTTCTCCTCTAGATTTCAGTGAAAACTGGATGCATGTGCTAGCTACCATAGATGTGATGCAACCCAGAGGGACCCAATATGTGGAATCCGGAACTGTTCCCATGACCTCTGTTTGTGTGGTTAATTGGCAAACCATTGATGAAGAATCATAAGAGGAGGCCTCTAGCATAGAAGGGACTGGATCACAAGGTTGTACCAACGCTCAACACCTCAGAAGATGGCAAAAATAGAAATGATATATTGCCCCGACGAAATGCCCTATTACAAAGAAAACCCATGGATGCCCAATGGCTGAGATACCTCAAAGTCACTAAGGTACATAATGAGTTTTCTAAGAATTGGGGCGAGTAATTGAGTAAGATATCAGTGGAGGGGAAACATAAGGAGAAAGTCATCCTTCAAGAGTCAGAAACACCTAAGCTTACGAAAGCTCGGTGTCGCAAACGAAACAAAGCTCGGTGTCGCAAACACCTAAGCTTACGAAAGCTCGGTGTCGCAAACGAAACAAAGCTCTAGTAGAAGCCGAGCGAGAGGTCAGAAAAGTCATGGCTAAAACAAAAAGTGAGAGTGAGGATGAACCCGACTTGCTTTCAATCCTAGACCACTTCAAAACCTACACTGTTGATGAACGGAAAGTGGTTCGACTGACGGAGGAAGATGGGTTTTCCACATCATACGATGGCTCGACTGAAGGCAAGGAAGTTGATATTACGGGACCAAGGGAGAAATCCAGACCCATATATATTGCTAAGGACTTGACTTCAACTGAAAAAAATGAGCTTGTTACGCTCCTTAAGTAATTTAAGGATTGTTTCACCTAGAATTACAAGGAGATGAAGGGTGTGCCACCTAAGGTGGTGCAGCATATGAACCCAATCATGGAAGGATCAAGACCAACCACGCAGAAACTATACGAGATGAATCCTAAGAATGGGACAATTGTAAAGGAAGAAATAGATAAACTCATTGCTGCAGATTCCATCTATGAGATAGAACATATGGATTGGTTATCACCAATCGTAATAGTGCCAAAAAAGAATTGGAAACTTAGGGTATGTGTTGATCTTAAAAAGGTCAACCGAGCTACTAGGAAAGATCATTATCCATTGCCCTATACGGAATATGTTTTGGAGAGAGTGGTTGGGGTGAAGAAGCTATAGCTTATAGCTTCTTGGATGGATTTTTTAGGCTACAATTAGGTGTCAATAGCACCAGAGGACTAGCATAAGACAACTTTCAATACAATGTGGGGGGACGTTTACATACAAAGTCATGCCCTTTGTTCTCACCAATGCCCCGGCAACATTCTAACGATAGATGTGCACATCTTTCAAAGACTACTTGCAGAAGTGGTTGGAGGTATTCATTGATGATCTGTGTGTACACTCTTGATGGGCAGACCATCTGGCTTGCTTAAGAAAGGTGTTTGAGCGATGTCGATTATATCCTATACCCCTAAACCCTTTAAAGTGCTAATTTTGGGTCAAATATGGTGTGATATTGGGACATATTGTCTCAAAGAATGGTATATCCACTGATGACAACAAGGTCAAGTTGATCTTGGAGCTGCCACCACCCACTAATTACAAAGGTGTGCAAAGATTTATGGGCCATGTTGGGTATTACGCTGCTTCACATAATCTTCTATGCTGAAATCGCCAACCATTGTACAAGGAACTCATTGTCTTTGAATGGACTGACGAATGCTGAAATCGCCAACCATTGTACAAGGAACTCATTGTCTTTGAATGGACTGACGAATGCTAGGAAGCATATGATCGATTGAAGCAGGCATTGGCTAGTGCGCTGATTCTAAGACCCCCCAATTGGGACCTTATATTTCATGTACATATTGGTGCATCAAACTTTGCTATTGGATGTGTACTAGCACAGCCCGACGACGAGTTCAAATTGAACTATCCAGTCTTTTTTACTAGTCATCAACAATTGAATGATGCAGAGGTGAATTACACCACCATAGAGCGATAGGGATTGGCCATGGTTTACACTGTCAAGAAGTATCGACATTACCTATTGGCCAACAAATTCATATTTTTCGTGGACCATCAGGCCTTATTATACTTGGTGAACAAGCCTTGCACCGTGGGAAGAATCACATGTTGGTTGCTATTACTATTGGAATTCGACTTTACAGTTACGGTAAGGAAAGGGACACAGCATGTGTTGGCTGATCATATGTCAAGAATTCCAAATGGGAAACCAGCCAACTGGTGTTGATGATGACCTCCTTGTTCAAACGGACATGGTACCAAATGGAGCGTGGAGATATCGAATTATCTAGCTTATGGTTTTCCGCAAGAAACACCCTTGAACAAAGATAAAATGCGGCCGCTTATCAAGCTTGTTGCACCTTATCAATTAATTGCAGGAGAACTATATAAGCTAGGTAAAGACAATGTTCTAAGAAGATGTGTGAGAGAAGATGAGTTCGTTCACACGATATTGGATGATGCTCATTCAAGGATAGCCGAAGGGCATTTTGCTGGAGAGATTATGGCTCACAAGGTAGTTTAAGAAGGATTATGGTGGCCTACGTTATTCGGGGATGCCATAGAATTTGTCAAAAGATGCAAGGAATGTCAGCGATTTGCTATCCACAACAAAGGGACAAGATGCCGCTCACCACCACTATTATTGTAAGATAATCCTTTGAGAAATGGGGGGTAGATTTTGTTGGACATATTAGTCTAGTGGCACATCCATCATAACCCTGATCGTGGCCACAGACTATTTCACCAAATGGGTAGAAGCTAGATCCTCGAAGCAAGCTGATGCACTAACAACAACAAAATTCTTATATGAGCAAATTATCTCGAGATTAGGCTACCCATTAGAATTAGTTAGTGATCGCGGCTCACATTTCATTAATGAGGTGATTGATCATTTACTTGCTCGATTCTTAGTAGTCCATCAAAAATCATCACCTTATTATCCACAGGCTAATGGTCAAGTAGAGAGTACAAACAAAATTTGGTGTACTATCTTAACAAAAACCTTGGAAGTAAGTCGAACGGACTAGGAGTATAAGGTGACAGCATATCGAACATCATATAAGGTAGCAACATGATACACTCCCTTATGTCTAGCTTATGGTGTTGAGGCAGTAATGCTTATGAAATTTTTATTATTATAAAAGAGTTATTTTCATTGAATTCAATTTCTATGCATGGAAAGATGCATAATAGAAATTTTTTTATTATAAAAGTGTTATTTTCATTAGATTTAATTTCTATGCATGGAAAGATGCATAATATAAATTTTGTTATAAAAGAGTTCTTTTCATTGAATTCAATTTCTATGCATGGAAAGATGCATAATAGAAATTTTTTTATTATAAGAGTGTTATTTTCATTAGATTTAATTTCTATGCATGGAAAGATGCATAATAGAAATTTTTTTATAGAAGAGTTATTTTCATTGAATTCAATTTCTATGTATAAAAAGATGCATAATAGAAATTTTTTTATTATAAAAGTGTTATTTTCATTAGATTTAATTTCTATGCATGGAAAGATGCATAATAGAAATTTTTTTATTATAAAAGAGTTATTTTCATTGAATTCAATTCTATGCATGGAAAGATGCATAATAGAATTTTTTTTATTATAAAAGTGTTATTTTCATTGAATTGATTTTATGCATAAAGGAAATTTTTTATTATAAAAGTGTTACTTTTATCAAAATTGATTTTTATGCATAAAAGATGCATAAAGGAATCTTTTTATTATAAAAGTGTTACTTTTATCAAAATTAATTTTTATGCATAAAAAGATGCATAGGGAATTTTTTTAATTATAAAAGTGTTACTTTTATCAGAATTGATTTTTATGCATAAAGAAAATTTTTTTATTATAAAAGTGTTATTTTTATCAGAATTGATTTTATGCATAAAAATATGTATAAAGGAATTTTTATTATTATAAAAGTATTACTTTCATCAGAATTGATTTTTATGCATAAATAGATGCATAAAGAATTTTTAAATCAAAATCTGAATTCTCTTCAAGTCTAGGTTCAAATTCTATGAGTATTGAGTAAATTAATAATTAAATACTTAAGAGAGAATATTCTTTTGTTTTATATCCTCACGATTTGTAAATGAAAAATTCGAGAAATTTATCGAGATTAAAATATTCAGATAAATGATCATTTTATTATTCATTGGAATTTTGTATAACTAATTTAAAAATCAGGCAAGTGTATAGTCAAAGAATGAAATTCAGAAAAATGGTAACTAAAATACCAAACCTTTTCGAGAAAGTCAAGCTCAAGAAAAATCTATCAGACTCAAATCGTAAATCAGACTATGACCAAGACCAAACCATCTCGCCTGTTTCGAGGAAAGAAGGTGTGACCAGTTTAGGAAAAATACTCTCAAAACCTCCCGCCAAATCTAAAACTAAGTTTGAGACCCTTCAAATTGATCTATGGATCAAGGTTATAGAATTCGAGGAATTCTGGTATGAAATTTTGAATGCCGATCAAGAAGTTTTGGGATTCTAATTCGAGAAATATTCCTTGTATTCAAAAGAAAATCAACTGAAAACTTGTTTTCTTAAAGGACTGTCTTACGCCAGAATGCTAGAGGGAGCATTTGGCATATGTGTTTTTCTAAGGGAAGTTCGGAATAGCTGGCGGGGAGTGTTCAATAAAGTGATAATTTTTCCTTGTATCTGGTTTATTCAGGTGAAGGATAGTTCAGTCTCTTGACCCCGTTCAGAAAATCAAAAAGGTGGAATCGTCCCCGTTTTCCGGGCATGGGAAATTTTCTCAGTTTCAGTTTTCGGAATGACCACCAGTTTAGTCTCGTGCCCAGACATTCGAGGGTGAGGCCCCGAGTGGGAAAATGTGCCCCGTGCAAGAGGGAGCTGCATCTGCTCTGTGCCAACAACCGAGAAGGGTTGTTGCAAGATCAGGGTGTCTAGTTTTATCCAGTTTATGCTGGACTGGGACAATGCTTGGAGAGCAAGTTTTGGGGGGCAAGGTACTTAAAATAAGATCAAGCAAATAATAGAAAATATGCTTGCCCTTAAACTAACCCAATATAACTTAAATTAATATAAATTAGTCTAATTAATCAAAATTAATCAAAAATATGATGAAATGATAAAAAAAGGATTTTTCCATACTTAGAGTGATCCAATTTATTTTTCCATAGATGCACCATTACAAGCACACTAGTCCCTATAGGTTTTATATGATTCACATCAAAAATGTAATTATACTAATTAGATTATTAATATTTGCAGGCCTTCTGATAGTCTGGAAGAATTTTAAAAAAGAGATCATTAAAAATCCAACCATTGGATTTGCAATTTTTACTAACCACCACATTCTACTAATGTCTCAGTACCTACCCACTCTTTTGATCTACAAGATTGAGGATTTTAAGTGGTAGCTATTGTGGGTACAAAAAGTGGCGTATATTATAACACTTTAAAGACCTTGAAATATTTAAAGAAAATAGACAAATATCTTAAAATTTTCTCAAAAAATCAAGTTAAGCTCCATATTATGCGAAGATCTAAGGTACAAAGTGGGAATCTCATATGAGTTTATATGTAAAAGATATTAGCATTTTATGGAATCAGTTCAAATTTGGGACAGGGTGTATACATTGACTTTGTACCTAAGAAAATGAGGACTTTTGACAATCTAATGCTTAATCAAATTATGCAGGTATATTTTCAACTTTGAATATGATGTTCCAACAAAAGAACTTGAAACGAAATTCCTTCATTTACTAGGAGAGATTAGCCACTAAAGGTAAACAAATGCCTGTTTTTTTACTGTTTACAGGGTGCCTGAGTGCACAAAACTGGGCACCCTGATCTTGCAACCACCTAGAATCCGATGTGCGGAGGGGGCAGAGGGGTCTCACAGTACTAAAAACAAATCAACACTCCACAAGGCATTCGTAATAAGTAATGTGTCCGAAAGGATTTACTTTGGTACACAGATACTACCAAGGCAATATGACAATGTGGATGCCCAAATCCCACCTAGTGGCCACCGTTAACGAACAACTCCGAATACAAAGAAAAGGTAGTAAAAGCATGTGGAACCAACTCCCAACTAAAACCAATGCTCAAACTATACAAACACTGACTGGTGTGGAGGAAGAAGACAACTCAACATGATGGGTTGAGTATTGCCAAAATAATACTAGTAACCACTTCGATCAAGGAGCTAGACAAGGACCCTAAAGGGAAAAAAAAGGAAGTTTAGGAAAGGGACACAGATAAAAGCCCCAATCTAGAGGACTTAGTAGTAAAACTGTTCAGTTGGGTGGAAGGAAGAATTAAATACTCCCACATGGAGCTAAAGCGCCTGCAATAACACCTACCCAGAAGTGCCAAGGTGTCACCTTGGTTCCCATGGCAATAAAAGATGAAGGTATCCATTAGTCACAAAATGGATACAAGGTAAAACTGGGTATCACTCACTCCTTTATATGCATGTTTGAATGGCTGAGCATGAAGATAAATAGAAGGTATCAATCTTGCACTCTCATGATCTGAAAAAGTTCACGCCGTGAACGGATACAAAAAGGTTCACGCCATGAACCAATCTTAAAAGGTTCACACCATGAATTAATCCAAAACAATTCATGCCATGAACTAGTCCAAAATACTTCATGTCGTGAAATGGTCACTTCTCATGGGCCAATCGCAAGAGGCCACATGGCATTCTTCAATAAGGCAGCCGCCCAATCCAACGACTGTGCCATAAATTCAAAATCCTTTCCTTTTTTCATCATTTTGCATAGTGTGCTCAATGCAATCAGCCTTCCATCGTGTGCTCAATGCAATCAGCCTTCCATCGTGTGCTCATGCAATCAATCTCCTTGCATCGCATCCCCGCTTCTTCGAACTCTAATTGGACATTCACGCATTGAGGTGGGAGCTTGGACCCTTCTTTGTTTTTCTTTTTGTTTTCATCTTTTCAAACTTTGATCATGATCAATTGAATGTCTTGGGCAAACAAAATCTTGCACATTAAACAACCATTTGCATTTTCATCAAATGATTTCTTGTGTTTTGCTCTGAGTTTGTTGTAAACTCCGCTAGGCGATCTTATCACAACTTGCACTAATTAAATCTTTGACCAAAAACAAAACATAAATAAATAACTATCAAAACCTATAGTTTCATAGAACTGCCAAAAAAATAAATAACTATCAAAACCTGCAGTTTCACGTAACTACCAAAAACCTGCAATTTCACGAAACTACCAAAACCTATAGTTTCACGCTATTAAAACTCACAGATTTTCATCTCACTCCTTTAACTTTCGTGGGAATCCGCCTCACAAAAATCCTTTTTTGTCTTACAGAAATCCATCTCATGCTTTTAACTTTCATGCCTTTAACTTTCATGGGAATCCTTCTCACCGATTTTCGTCTCACGGAAGTCCGTCTCATGGTTTTAACTTTCAGACCTTTAACTTTCATGGGAATCTGTCTCACGGAAATCCTTCTCTTGGAAATCTATCTCATGCTTTTAACTTTCACGCCTTTAACCTTCACAGGAATCCTTCTCACCGATTTTCGTCTCACGAAAATCCTTCTCATGTATTTTTGTCTCACGGGTTTTCTCTGACTCACAAGATTACTCCTCACGACTTGCACTTAATGGTTTTAGCACCTACACCTACACACTACATAATTGACCTCTTCAACTAACACACCTTGTTTATTACTCCCACCACTAACACCCTTCTCATCACGATTAACCTTCTTGCCATTCATACAAAAAAAAAATACAGGGAGTGGTACCTACCCCACCAATCTAGAGACTGATCTTCTTTACATGTATACATGTCAACCTCAAACCTCGAAGTCATAGAGACCCCCGTGGTGGTGACACAGGCCAGTGCTACGGGCTCCTCGGTGAGTTAGAAGAAGAGGCCAACACAGGGACCAAAGATGAATTACTTCCGCGCCCATATGCCCAAGCCTTCCATGGTGCCATCATTAGAAAGGATATCCATAAGGCACATGGAAAGGTGATGTTGTAGTACCATAGACCAGAGTGCCTCCAAATCCTAGAAGAGACAGAAGTAAAGGACAAACTGGAGAAGGTGAGCCTCGACAGAATGGCACAGATTCTTCCCAGGAATATCGATAACACGGAGCTTTGTGCTGTCGAGTACATCAAAACATATGACAAAGCTACCAAGCAGGGTAACGAAGGCCGATGGCGCACAACAGAGAAGGTCCTAATCACAGAAGATCTAATCCATGAAGCTCTATAGTTCCCACCACCACCAGTCAAGATACGCGCCCTATAATTCCAATAGAGCTGGATATGAGAACATCAGAGATTAGGCCATAGAGAAGGCATGTAGGGCAATATATTTAATCATGCAAGTGAAGCCAATGGACCACCAACAATCAGGTACTGCTAAACAGAATTGTGAAAGTTCATGAAGAGAAGGAGGAGGACTACTATATACACCAATAAATAGAGAACTACCTAAAAGCCCATCAATCCACGATATGCAACCCATACCTCCTGACACAATTCTTAAACCATGTGGCATAGAGGACCCTTCCAAAACCTGAACCAACAGAGCAGATGCAATTGGCACTCCTTCCAAAACCTGAACCAATAGAGCAGATGCAATTGGCACTCCTTCCAGAGCAACCAACGCTGACAGATGTAAGAAGGCCAAGTTGTCCTCATGGGAACACAAGCATATAAAGGATATCAAGAAAGGAAGGAAAAAGAAAACGGAAAGAAAGATGAGGGTCATCATTCCAGACGTGGTTGAGGAAACACAACGGATTGAGGCTGAGCTCGCACAAGAGATTAAAAATTATACCAAGAAGTATTGACACTGCAAGAATGTTGCCATATACATAGGCAGTGATGTGTGTGAACACACTTAGGACTGCCGGGGCACTTTTTCCCTCTTTAGGAGGTTTTTTCCCCTGGCTTGTATATACACCCATCATTCTAGGGCTTGTATATACACCCATCATTCTAGGGCTAACTTATCTTTTGTACATTGACACAATCTAATACACTTTGTGTTGTGTGCATTCTTGCTTCTTCTTCTCCAAGCTTTGTGTGCTTTCCTGCAACCCTAATTCTAACAATTGGTATCAGAGCAGGCATCGGCTCTTAGGGCTACGCCGCCAGCACCCTCCGACTCACGTTCTCCGATTGAGGTGAGCTTTCACGAGCGCTTGCAGGTCCCTATACTCTGAAAAATAAGCCCATAGGGCTTGGCGTTCTTAGAAATCGCATTTGAGGTCGTTTCGGGCTCCGTTTTTGCATTTCAAGTTTTGCACAGGTGTTTTCGTCATTTTCTGCAGAAATTTTGACAGTGCAGTTTTCTGCAAAACAGGCATACATACTTTATTGTGGACCGTGCTACATAGCACGAGTTGTTTTTTGTTCAGTCTTTGCTTCATTATAGGTAGCTTTTGCATCAGTTTCAGTCAGTGGCCATGGCTGATAATAGCAATGATGTATTTCACATGTTATCTGCTGATGACAAATTGGATGGAGACAGCAACTACCCACTTTGGGCATACATGATGCAGCATGTTTTGGTTGCAAAAGGAGTGTGGAACATTGTGCAGGGTATGGATGTACGTCCAGGTTCTGTGGATGTAGGATCTGTTGAGGATGTTGCAGGTTCTAGCAGCTCTACTGTTGCTGCTGTTTTACCCACTGCTGAACAAGCTCGTTGGGATGGTAAAGATGCGCAGGCTCATGCCTTGATTGCACTTTCTGTCAAACGTAACATCACCCCACATATTCATTCAGCTAAAACAACAAAATAGGCTTGGGATATTCTAGCTGGTTTGTATGCAGGTCGTAACGAGGCAAAAATCGCTTACCTATGTAAAGAGCTAGAATTGAAGATTATGCAAGAAGATGATGACATGAATGTTTTTCTTGCTGAGATTAAAGATCTCAAAGAACAGTTGATTTCTGCAGGTGAGATTATTCCTGATCATTCTCTTATGCAGACTGTTCTTGATGCTTTACCTGAGACATATCAGACTTTTGCTTTCATGTGGAGACTTCTTACTGAGGACAGACCTGATGCTGTCAAGTATGATACTTTAGTCAACAAGATCTTGCAAGAAGCGCAGTCCAGGCAAAACAGGGCCAGGCAGCATGCAGTTGATTAAGCATTTATTGCTGCCCAGCAGCAGAGAAGAAGTGGTAAGGCAGCCCCTTCCACTATTTCTTCTCCTATTAGTAGGTCTGCAACTTCTTCTCCTTCCACAGGTAGCAACAATAAGTCTGAGAAGGCTCTTGATAAAGGCAAGAAAAAGACCAGGTGCAACTATTGTAAGGAAAATGATCATGTCATTAAGAATTGCCCTAAGCTAAAGGCTAAAGAGGCAAAGAAGAAAGAGTCAAATGCAACCACAATATCGGATGCTTCTAGAAATGCAGATTCTGCAAATGTTGTGCAGGATACAGAATGGGCATTTAGCGTATATTGCCAGTATGACCCATCTGTACATGATGCATGTTTGGCAGTTTCTGTTGACTCTCATGTTTGGTATTTTGACAGTGGTGCTACAAAGCACATTACCTCGCATCGTGATATGTTCACTTCTCTTGAGGCTGTCCCTAATGGGAATACTGTCACATGTGCCAATAATGCTTCTTACCCAATGAAGGGCATTGGTAAAATTATGCTTGCGGCAGCAAATGGCAGTGCTTTCACACTTTCAGATGCTTTGTATGTGCTAGGGATAAAGAAGAATCTATTGTCTGTCTCTGTGCTTGCTAGACTTGGACTTGTAGTCAAATTTGTGGATGATAGATGTACTGTTCATGATTTGACTTTTGGTGATATGATTATTGTATCTGGCACCTTGTTTCGTGGGCTGTATAGGCTCAATTCTTATGACAAGTGTGTGGAAGATTCAGCAAATGCAATTTCTGATGAAAAGGCAGTTTCAGATGCAAAACTATGGCATGCTCGTTTTGGTCATCTGAACTTTGCTAGTTTGCTGCGTTTGTAGAAATTTGATATGGTTGCTTCATTGCCCCCTCTTGAGGCACCATTAAAACATGTTTGTGAAGGCTGTATTTTGGGCAAAATGCAGCGTTCTGCGTTTCCAAAGGATGGTTCTATGCGGGCCACTCGCAAATTGCAACTTGTACATAGTGATGTATGTGGGCCTATGCAAACTCCAAACACTTGTACTTCGTGACTTTCATTGATGATTACTCAAGGCATGCATGGGTATATCCACTAAAGGCAAAGTCCAAAGTGTTTTTGTGCTTCAAACAGTTTTTGCTTATGATTGAAAATGTATCCAATTGTAATGTGGGCACCCTTCGTTCTGATCGAGGGGGGGAGTACATGTCTAAAGAGTTTGATGCATTTCTGGCTAGTCGTGGGATAAAACACCAATGTACAGTGCCATATACCCCTCAACAAAATGGTGTTGCTGAGAGGAAGAACATGTCACTTATGGAGATGGCACGATGTATGGTCAAGAGCCAAGCTTTGCCACATGCGTTTTGGCTTGAGACTGTCATGTGTGCTGCATATGTACTCAACAGGTGTCCCACTAAGGCCTTGCAGTCTATTACTCCATATGAAGCTTGGCATGGCAGGAAACCTTCTATTGGTCACTTGCGTGTCTTTGGTTGCTTGGCCTATGCTTTAGTGCCTGTGCAACAACGCAGAAAATTGGATGATAAGGTGTCAAATGCATTTTTGTTGGTTACAGTGCTGAGAGCAAGGGTTACAGATTGTATCATCCACAGTCAAAGCGTATCTTGATTAGTCGAGATGTTGTTTTTGTGGAAGATGCTGTGCAACCTTTGTTATCATGTACCAAAGAGACAGGTGTGAGCTCACGGGATGTATTTGATACGTTGTTGCCTCTATTTACAGGTGGGAATTCAAATGTAAGTCCTAATGAGGCAAATATTCAGCCTATGCAGATTTCAAACGACATCATAGATCAGCCTATTTCTGATGCAGATTTACAGGATATAATTCATGAGGATAGGGCTGAAAATGAGCAGGCTAGAGGTATGCCTAAATGGCTGGTGCAAACCTTGCGTGATAGTAAAATTAATGCACCTATATCTAGTTGTACTTGTTCAGGTTTTCAGCATGCCTCTTATGCATCAGATTGTTATGCTTTGGCTGTGTCTAGTATGTGTAAAGAGGAAGAACCTCTTTCATTTGATGAGGCACAAAAATCAGAAAATTGGTTGGCTGCAATGCAAAGTGAATATGATGCTATAATGAAGAATCGTACATGGTCTTTGTGTGATTTGCCTATTGGTAAAAAGGCCATTGGATGTAAGTGGGTTTTTAAGTTGAAAATGGCAGTGTTGATCGCTATATGGCTAGGCTTGTTGCAAAGGGTTATGCTCAAGAAAAGGGCATTGATTTTGATGAGACCTTTGCTCCCACTTGTCGTATGACTACCATTTGTAGCATTTGTGCATTGGCAGCTCATAATGGTTGGAATGTACATCAGTTGGATATAAAGACTACGTTCTTGAATGGAGATTTGCATGAGGAGGTGTATGTATCGTAGCCTTGTGGTTTTGTTCAAAGAGGGCAGGAAAACAAAGTGTGCAGGTTGAAAAAGGCTTTATATGGTTTAAAGCAAGCTCC
Source organism: Cibotium barometz (assembly GCF_041138505.1). NCBI lineage: Eukaryota > Viridiplantae > Streptophyta > Polypodiopsida > Cyatheales > Cibotiaceae > Cibotium > Cibotium barometz. The sequence continues at coordinate 14,329,583 of NC_141082.1, read as the reverse complement.
ATGAGCTTGGTATGAAAAGATACATGCATATTTGACTGCACATGGTTTTCAGAATAGTCCAACAGAAAGCACTTTGTATGTTAAACGTGTGGATGATGTACATCTAATCATTGCTCTCTATGTCGATGACATGCTGCTCACAGGACCAAATGAGAGTCATATTGCTGATTTTAAGGCTGATTTGAATGCCTCTTTTGAGATGTCAGATTTGGGGCATTTGCATCATTATTTGGGGATACAATTTAAGCAGTGTGATGGAGGTATTGCTTTGTGTCAGACAAAGTATATTGAGACATTATTGCGGAGATTTGGCCTTGAAGACTGCAAGCCTATTGCTACTCCAATGGAGACAAGTTTGAAGTTGAGTCTTCATGATGCTGGAGATCACTTTGATGTCACACTCTATCAGACAGCTGTTGGTTGCCTCATTTATGTATGCATTACGAGGCCGGACATTCAGTTTGCAGTCTCACAGGTGAGCAGGGTTATGCATAGCCCAGGGTCTTAGCATTGGAAGGCAGTTAAAAGCATCTTTCGCTACTTGAGTGGCACCATACATCTTGGGTTGTTTTATCCCAAGGGGGGATCGTTGCCGCCAGATTTACATGCCTTTTCGGACTCAGATTGGGCTGGTTGCTATGACACAAGAGTGTCCACAAGTGGTTTTTGTTTCATGCTCGGTAGCTCATGCATATCTTGGTTGAGCAAGAAGCAACCTACTGTGGCCACTTCTAGTTGTTGTGAAGCTGAGTACAGGGCAGCTTTCACAGCTACGGTTGAGTGTGTGTGGCTCAGACGGCTTATGGGTGATTTGGGTGTTGGACAGGAGTCTGCTGCCACCTCTATCTACACTGACAGTCAGAGCGCATTGGCAGTTGCGAGAAACCTAGTTTTTCATGCTCGCACAAAGCACATTGAGGTGCATTATCACTATGTCAGGGAGAGATTCTCAGCAGGAGAGATCAGCTTGGCCTATGTGCCAACATAGGACAACCTCGCCGATCTTTTCACAAAGGCGCTTCCTCGTGAGAAGTTCGAAGCTTTCCGCAAAGCTTTGGGCTTGCTCCCCTTTGTGGATTGATCTACTTCGGGCATGGCACTCCCCTATACATGAGTGCCAGCTCTCGTTCACACCATCACTCCCAGGGGGGATTTGTTGCCATATACATAGGCAGTGATGTGTGTGAACACACTTAGGACCGCCGAGGCACTTTTTCCCTCTTTAGGAGGTTTTTTCCCCCGGCTTGTATATACGCCCATCATTCTAGGGCTAACTTATCTTTTGTACATTGACACAATCTAATACACTTTGTGTTGTGTGCATTCTTGCTTCTTCTTCTCCAAGCTTTGTGTGCTTTCCTGCAACCCTAATTCCAACAAAGAAGCCACTGTCAGTGAGGCCACACAAGAACAAACATATCAAATGACTCCTCCCAGCTTAGCTTATATTCAAAAACTTGTCTTCACTCAAGGATTCTACTATAACAGACACACCTACGGAGATGGAGCCAGAGACAGAAGCAGAAGTAGTGACCGTTGAAGAATCACGAGAGCTTGAAATTGCAAAATCAATCACAGTGCAAGATCCAATAGGGCCACTTGATACAGGTAAAAGACCAAGAGGTGAAGATACATCCAGTCGAAGCAAAAGAAGGCACATGGAGGACGAAGAAAGAATACCACAGCTGTCATTCCTATAGAATATAGATTATGAACAATTCATGCAAGAAACTATGGAAGGCTTAGATGGGCTACTGAACCTGTTGCCACATGCTAGAGTGGAAGGGGCAGTGGTGGTGGGCACAAGTGAACCACTTTGGGAGCAGGAGCAACAAGTATGGCGCTGCCATCTCTTCACTACACATATGCTTCATGATCGTAATGCCGCACTTTGGACACAAGTTTAAGAGTCCAACACACAAGTACAAACCTTAAAAGAACACTTGACATCAGCAGAGGCCACACATGGAGATGTGATCATGAAGAGTTTGAAGGCCACTGAAGAGCAAGAGGGTAGGTACAAAGCACTGGAAAATAATAATTTAGTTCTAAGCCAAACTATTGTCCAGAGGATTAAAGAGAATACGGATCTTACGGTGAAGCTAGAGCAGGCTAAGGAGCAACTCCAGAAGGAAGTTACCCACAACCACGAGCCAGCAGCCATTCATGCCCAGCAGGTACAAGAGCTCCAGCATATGCCCCTTGCCAAAGAAGAGGAGCTACAAAGCCAGATCTAACAATTATCTTTAATTCTAAAGGAATAAGAAAGCAGGGCTACTCACTTGCAACAAGAAAGGGAATAGACAAACAAGGCACATGCAGAGAAGGTGTGAGAGCCCTTAATGATACCATTAGTGCCAATCAAGTTGAGATGCAAAGAATGGTGATAGCACACCAAGAGGCAATGGCACAAGTCACCCAACAGTTTACAAGATAGTCAAAGACTGGTTGGCCGAAAGACTTTAGAGAGAATCACAGAGGCTCAAGAAAGAGAGGCTACCTCCAGACGTGCCTAGGAGGAAGCAATGAGGCGTTTAGAGGAGTTGGATGTTGGATGGATGGTCCGCGAAATAGCCATATCAAACCTCCTCAGCACTAATGACTCCTATCTATAAGAATTGGAATGCCAATTGGCCATACAGAACCGCAGTTAAAGACAAGAGTCTACGGATGAAATGCGCCTACTCCTTGAGTGAGCCTCGGAGATAGGTCAGTTTGCCAGTAACCCCTCGGGCCCCTCCTCAAACTCTTACTCTATTTTTGTCTACACTAACCCTCTCCTTGCTTCAATACGATATAAATCTGTCTCTGAGGACCTAGCCTAGGTGAATTAACCCTCATTAAGCAAAATACTGAGTGTGATGCTAACCCCACTATCATAATGGGAATTTTGTGAGGAGATATAGTATTAACTAATCCATAGCATATTTACTTTTATCCATTGCACCCTATTGTGTTAAACGTTCGTAGTTGGTGTCGAGTACTACAAAACTCTGAAATCCTTGACACAGTATCAAAAAATTAGACTTGTTTATTCTAGATTATATTCTCGAAAAGCCGGCCAACTGCGAGGTGGTAGCACAAAGTTATCAATGGATTATAAGCCATGGGTATCTAGAAGTCTAGAATACTCACCAACACTTAATCTTATGTGAGTCTTCTTTATATCACCCTTACAAAATTCTAAAACTATACCATAATATCTACAAACATTTAGAACCCATGTTAACCAGTGTCCTTTACACTTTTAATACTACCCATATTGAATATCCTAACATAAATCCTGAGGATATCCCTAAACTTCAAGATTTTATGAAATCTCACAAACCTAGCCACCCACCCCCAGCTCAGGTCATGGTGAGAAGAGACACCATCTTCATCTTCCATCTCCACTTACCTAGTATATTCTAATGTCTCTAGTAAACTACTTAATCCATATCCTAATGCCCCACCTACTAACAAGTCTCAAGCCAACTACATCTTTTCTACTCTCATTCCTCAACATATAGATTTTCCCACTAACCCTCTCGCCCCTGAGGAGATACTGGCACCTCACCTGTCTCCCCCACAACAACCTCAAGAGGTACGCCATACTCTCCCCCAAGACAATATTGAAGCTTTTACTGATGATACAATTTTGGAGTCATTTTCTGGTGCAGAGTATGAAGGCTTCATTCGAGCTGGCAATCCACTCTGCTAAAGCCAAAGATAATGTTCAAGGTGTTAATGCAAATAACACCATTTGAGCCAACTCAAAGGATTCTACCCGAGGCCTACTCCAAGGTCATGCCAACAAAATAATATTATGTACCATACCCTCTACGAGCACCTTGCCTAGATTTAGAAGAACTACTCCCTTTGGTTGGAGAGGGTAAATTGTGGTCTAATGTGGCATGATAGACAAAATTAGCCAATCCACAATCGGCCGACCTGCTTGAAATCTGAGTGCTTACTGAAAAGATGCAGGGGGGAAGAGAGCTTGAGCTCTTGCAAGCACACACACACTTTCACAAAACCCTAATAGAGAACACACAAGGTGAGAGGCAGAAAATCTTCTTCTTCTCTACTCAACACTCAACACACCATATACAAGAATAAGAGTACTCATAATATGAAAGGTACTCAACCAATACATACACGGGTTCTCTATAGTGTGAACCCGACTAAATGAGCTGGTGCTATAACTATGCCAGTCTCTAGAATGGCTGTCACACAGCCTGTCATCCCACTGGCCGCATATCTCCCATGATCTCACCAACCATGCCAGTGGTGTAAGTGTGGGGCCTATCCCCCAGGCGGGTCATCAGTGGCCACTGCCTCACTAGACGAGCTCGATATCTCAACACTCCCCCTCGAGCTCAACTCCATCTCATGTACACCAAGTGAAGCCCTGAATCTGCGGAGCTTCTCTGTACCCAATGCTTTGGTGAATATGTCAGCTACCTGATCCTCTGTGCTGACATAAACAAGGTCAAGGTCTCCTGCCAAGACCTTCTCTCTGACGAAGTGGTAGTGAACCTCTATGTGCTTCGTACGAGCATGAAAGACTGGGTTCCTGGCCAACTGTATACTGCTAATGTTGTCACAGAAAATGACAACCTGTCTATCCATTGATAGACCCAAATCTGCAAGTAGCTTTCTCAACCAAGCTACCTCACATGCTGCCATAGCAGCTCCTCTGTACTCGGCCTCTGTACTCGATAGAGCAACCGTAGGCTGCTTCTTGCTGCTCCAAGTCACAGCAGCACTTCCCAAAGAAAACATGAAGCCACTGGTAGATCTTCTGTCTGAGATACTACCAGCCCAATCAGCATCTGTGTACCCATGTACACATATCTCTGCCCCAGTCTCATAGAATAGTCCACAATGCAAAGTAGACTTCACATACCTCAGTATGCGTCTCACTGCATCCAAATGCGGTTTCCGTGGAACCTGCATAAACTGACTCACCAACCCAATAGCATACCTCAAATCTGGTCTGGTGATCATCATGTAGATCAAACTTCCTACTATGCTCCTGTACATAGTAGGATCCTCCAAGATCTCTCCTGAATCTACACTCAACTTGCCATTCTGATCCAATGGCACAGAAATAGGCTTACAGCCTGTCATACCATACTTGGACAACATGTCCAAGCCATACTGTCTCTGCAGTAATCCAATACCATGTGGTGACCTAATCACCTCAATGCCCAAGAAATATCTGAGCTCCCCCAGATCCTTCATCTCAAACTTTTGTCTAAGCAAGATCTTTACATCAAAGATCTCTGCATCATGGTCCCCCGTAATGATCAAGTCATCTACATAGATGACAACAAGCACAACTCCTCTATCACCATGTCTCACATACAATGAGAAATCTGCATTGGCTACATGAAAGCCAATAGTGACAAGATATTCAGAAATCTTGTCAGACCATGCTCTTGGTGCTTGCTTTAAGCCATACAAGGCTTTCTTCAACCTGCAAACATACTCGGGGTGACCCACATCCTCATAACCAGGTGGCTGCAACATATACACCTCTTCTTGCAAATCCCCATGCAAGAATGCATTCTTTACATCCATCTGATGTAAAGACCATTGCTTTGACGCAGCCACTGCTATCACAACTCTCACCGTTGCCATCTTGGCAACTGGGCTGAAAGTTTCCTCATAATCAATCCCATATGTCTGCGCATATCCTTTGGCTACCAATCTAGCCTTGTACCTGTTTATGCTTCCATCACTGTTATGTTTAACTTTGTACACCCACTTGCATCCAATGGCTTTCTTGCCTTCAGGCAATTGCACTAAATCCCAAGTTTCATTTCCATATAGTGCATCCATCTCCTCATCCATAGCTTTCTCCCAACACACATTTCCAACAGCCTCATCAATGCATGTGGGCTCAACAACCTGCACAACCTTTGCCATATATGCATAGTGATGTGCCACATAACCATCATAGGTAAATCTCTGCACAGGATTTCTCACTCTCCCAGATCTTCACAGCTTCTCATTCATGGCTTCCATAGCCTTCTTTACACCAGGTGTTCTCATAGCTGGGATCCCAAGCTCCTCATCAAGGCTCATATCTGAGCCACTAGACTCTCCGTCAACATGAGAATGCCCTGCAGAAATGTCAGGCATACCAAGGGGCTCAACCACTTTCTCTTTTCCTTTACGTGATGTAGTAATCACATTTGCAGGGCTGGTATTATGATGCAGCCTGCCACTCCATGGTCTATCAACAGACCCACTAGATGAGGACTCTCCTGGTCCACTCAAAGACTGTGATTGCTGACCTGCATTCTGTGCAACCACACTTCCACTCACATCAGCCCCAACAGCTTCTTTTTCAGCAGCATACCAGCTGCTCATCTCATCAAAGACAACATCCCTGCTTACCCTCAACTCACGTGTAGCAGGGTTATAACACCTGTATCCCTTTTGCTCAAGGGAATATCCAATAAACACACATTTTTCAGCTTCTGGATCCAGCTTAGTTCTCAGCTCATCTGGCACATGCACATATGCAATGCATCCAAAGACTTTTAGATGAGATAAATCTGGTTTTCTGCCAGTAAACCTCTCCTCTAGAGTTACATCATGTATGGCTGCAGTTGGAGTCCTGTTCATGATGTATACTGCTGTAGAAACAGCCTCAGCCCAATAGCAATGCGGCATATTCTTCTCTTCCATCAGTGCTCGCGCAATCTCAGCAATGTGCCTGTTTTTCCGCTCAGCAACTCCATTTTGCTGCGGAGTGTATCTGCATGTATACTGTCTCCGAATACCATTCTTCTTCAAATATTCAGAGAACTCATTGGAGAAGTACTCTCCCCCTCCATTTGACCTTAGGCACTTTACATATTTCCCTGTTTGCTTTTCAACCAAAACTCTGAAATTCTGAAAGTGAGTGAACACCTCACTCTTCTCCTTCATAAAATAGACCCACACTTTCCTTGTGTGGTCATCAATGAAAGTCATAATACCTGCAGCCTCCCATAGATATGGTCTTCGTAGGACCCCATACATCTGAATGCACAACATCTAGTGCATTTCTGCTCACATATCTGTTACGTGGAAACACATGCTTTGTTTGCTTCCCAAATTGGCATGCTTCACAGATTTTATGCATACCTTCCACTTTAAATTTTGGTAGCCCTGTCACAATTCCTTTTGTCTGCATAGACTTCAATCTCTGCACATTCACATGTCCAATTCTTTTATGCCATATGTCTGTGTCTGCAACAATTCTTGAACCATTTGCAAACATCGCAGCACTCATTTCAAGCATGTCTACATTCAATGTAAACATTCTGCCCACTCTGTTGCCTTTTGCAACCAACCTGCACTTGTCTTTGAAATCTTCAACATAACACCCATCAGGGTTAAACCGAACCTGCAAACCCTGCTCAATCATCTGGCCAACTGAAACCAGATTCTTTGTTATGTTCGGTACATGAAGTACATCTGCAAGGTACTTCACTTTGCCATCCTGCATGGACAATGGCACATCTCCAACGTGGGCAATTGGATGAGCAGTGTCATCCCCTGTTTCCACAAAACCTGGTCTTTCCGGGTTTTTCATCTCCTTGAACCACTCCCCATGACTCGTCATGTGGTTCGAAGCACCTGAATCCACATACCATACATTATCTTTTTGTGCTGCATCAACATTTTCAGACATGGCATTCACGACATGCTGCATCACAAACAACCTTTCATTATCCTCATTATTTCTGCTTGAGGATGCATAGTTGTTTTGCTGCACTTTCCCATTTTGCATGTCAGCCTGCTTCTTATAACATTCTGCCTGCACATGTCCAGTCTTACCACAATAATAGCATTCACGTGCATCATTGTATTGCCTTTGCCAATTTCCACGGCCTCTTTGACTCCCCTTGCCTCTGAATTTGCCTCTTCCACCTGCGTGTTGTTGTTGTTGTTGATTCTGGGACTGTTGTTGTTGCTGCTGCTGCTGGCCATAATTCTGATTACCTGTTCGGCCACCTCCTTGACCGCGTCCACGGCCTCCTCTACCTCGTCCTCTTCCTGAACTCGTGTAGAAGGCCTGTTGCTCTGAACTGTTTTTGCTTTGTGAATACTGTTGGTCTTCACCCAAGTTCTTCTCTTCGATAATCAGCATAGACACCAAATCTGTAAAGTTGGGAATGTTTTCCCGAGTCTGAATAGACGTCTTGAACGCCTTGTATTGTGGCCCGAGACCACGTAGACAGACTTCCACCTTGTCATCATCATCTACTGACACACCAATAGATGCAAGGGATTCCACAATACCCTTTATCTTCAGCGCATAGTCATTCACAGACATGCTCTTTTTCTCCACAGTATGAAGTTCATTCTTCAACTGTATCTTACGTGCCTTGGTATTTGTTTCATAAAGCTTTACCAAGGTGTCCCACGCCTCCTTGGGGGACTTGGCATCCTGAATGTGCCCAATCATGGTGTCCTGTATACTAATGGATAGCCAATACATAACCTTCCTGGCTCCTTGGTTCAAGTATTTAAACTCTTTCACATCTGCAGCAGTAGGATTTATGTCCGGTATCTCCGGTGCCTCTTCATGTTCACCTTCTATGTAGTCCCAATAGCCTTTTCCCATCAGGAAATTAGTCAACTTGAACCTCCAAGCATGGAAGTTATTCTTATCCAGCTTCTCAGCCACAATCTGTGTTATGCCATCATTAGACATCTTGCCAAACACACAATTTTACCAGAAACTGCACTCTGGTTTTTCCTACACAAATGCTGTATTTTCTGCACAGCGGTACTGCAGTCCACTCAAATGTCACAACCAGTGACCTCAATGTGCATACATACACCCAATGGCAACTGTAGACCTCTTTGCAGCACCCACAGTGTCTGTACAGTCAATCTGTCTTCCTGCAGTTCTTAAAACAGAGTTCTGCAGAGAATCGATGACTTACCCGCAGTGCTCGAAATTGCCTGCTTTCTGAAAAACAGAGGTCCAGACGCGCCCGAAACGCGTTTTCGACCCGGAAATTTTAGTCCGAAGGACTGTATAGTTGCCCTATAGCTTTACTCTCGCGAAGAAAGCTCCTCAATCAGAGACCATTTGCCGGTGCCTCCCGTAGAGCTCCCGACAAGGGTGTAGTCACCAACACAAATAGGGAAGAGTAGTTGCAGCTCTTACCCTCGTACCGCTTCCTGTGGTTCTCTTGCTTGCAGCTCAGCCCTCAGGCTCTGATACCATGAAAAGATGCAGGGGGGAAGAGAGCTTGAGCTCTTGCAAGCACACACACACTTTCACAAAACCCTAATAGAGAACACACAAGGTGAGAGGCAGAAAATCTTCTTCTTCTCTACTCAACACTCAACACACCATATACAAGAATAAGAGTACTCATAATATGAAAGGTACTCAACCAATACATACACGGGTTCTCTATAGTGTGAACCCGACTAAATGAGCTGGCGCTATAACTATGCCAGTCTCTAGAATGGCTATCACACAGCCTGTCATCCCACTGGCCGCATATCTCCCATGACCTCACCAACCATGCCAGTGGTGTAAGTGTGGGGCCTATCCCCCAGGCGGGTCATCAGTGGCCACCGCCTCACTAGACGAGCTCGATATCTCAACACTTACATTCATGATTAGTTATTGCTTTCATAGGTGGAGGAAAGCTCACCCAATCTACACACGAGGGGGCTATGCAACAATTATCTTAGATGATGCACATCCCAAGTTAGAGGATTTTGGAATACAACCGGACTAGAGAAAGGAATTCTTAACAATTCCAGAATATAGCCATGTCTATATGTGTGTGCCACCAACTCAATGAGTTGACCCATTGTACATGCCACTAAAGGCTAAGTAGTGCAACTTGCATGTCTGTTATAACTTCCCAATCTTTATGCTAGCAACCTTTACGTACATATACGAGAGCAAAGAAAACAGATGCTCACTTGGATATAGGCATGGCACCGTATCTCAAACCCAGGAATAGTGGCCAGTGTTAGATTCTTAAATTTGCTCGTGTTCCTGATTGATCAACCCAAGGAGCCATATGATGGTTATGAAGCTGAACGACTACAATTTGCCATGAATCAAGGTCCATTTAGCAGGGGCATGATGATGTACTATCATCGCCTACATGTCTTCCTGCCTACATGTATGTCACATTCGAGGACATGGTGGACACAGGGTTGTGGCAATCACACTCAGCATTCAGAAGAACCCTTAAAAAGCTTTAATCATGCCAAAACTTTTACCGCTCATGAGTTCGGTAACTAGGTCTTTCAACCTTGGTAGTAATAGGTTCTGAGGATAGAACCTACATCAGGTAGGGGGGATGTTAATCCCATTTTGGATTTACAAGTATACTCCTCCAATTGAGGACATTAATAAGTGTTATGAAAAGGCACTATAAAAGTTATACATTATGAGATATTGGCCACCCAAGGCCTTAGTTAAGTAAGTTTTGGGCGCCCAAGTGTTAATACAGGCCAAATGTATATAAGGCATTTTCTGATATAATGAAAAGACATAATCTCCTTTTGTGCTATTGAGAGCTCTTCTTTGTGTCTTGAGAGAGAGCATTCTAGAATTTGTGCCTCTTCTATGCTTGTATGCTTCATGCTTGTGTGGGAGAGTGAGAGGGAGTGATTGCCTTATGCAACGGTGCGAGTGACTCTACGGTGACAGCATAGAGGTGGAGCTTCGAGGCTTGGAGCTTAACAAGTGAGCCTGGATACCTCAAGGGACTCAAGTTCGAAGCATTGGTAAGTGCCCTACAATACTTGTGTTCTATTGCTCTTCCTTTAGGTGAATGCATTGAGCTCCCTCTTGGAGGTGTGGTAGCCCATAACAATAGCTATCCAAAAACACCATACAATTGTACCTTATCCACTATTATCCATTGCTTGGAGCTCCAGATGGTCTTTCATGAAGCCTTTGGACTTCCAAGAAGCTTCTTCATTAGTAGGCAAGCCTCTCCGCCTCACAACATACTCAACAATAGACCTATTATGAAGGTGTCTTTCCCTCATTCCAATCACCTTCTTTGCCACATATTGAATTATTCCCTCTTCATCTGTAGGTGGCAGTTCATCAACCACTTCCAATTGAGGTCCCACATACTTCTTCAAATGTGACACATGAAACACATTGTGGATCCTTGTCGTGGTAGAGGGTAACAACAATTGGTAGACAACCTCACCAATTCTTCTCAACACCTTGTAAGGTCCATAAAAGCGATGAGCAAGTTTTGTATTGGTGTCTCCCCTCAATGAAGCATACCTTGACTTAGGGATTCTTAAGAATACATAATCTCCTTCTTTGAACACCACCACATGCTTTCTTAACTCATCGACATATTGCTTCATTTGGTTTTGTGTCTTAGCCATGCTATCCTTGCACCTTTGCAATATTGCACACATCTTCTTAATCTCCTCTTTGGCTTGAGGATTCACTTTTTCTCCATTGAATGCAATAGAAGGTATACGCACCTTATACCCATACACGGCTTTAAATAGAGACATGCCAATACTCATGTGATAGGTGTTGTGACAAAATTCAGCTATGTGTAGTCATATATCCTATGAAGCTTGGGTCTCAAATAGATTTTGAGCCACTTGATCAACCTCTTGGTTTGGCCATCCATTTGTGGTGGTGGATGATAGGTTATACTTGGGGTGAGTGTAGTCCCCATGGAATCAAAGAAACTCTTCCAAAAATGGCTCATGAACTTGAGATCCCTACTATCACTTACCACTTGTGATAGGTGTTGTGACAAAATTCAACTATGTGTAGCCATATATCCTATGAAGCTTGGGTGTCATAAAAACAGTGTCTCAAATAGATTTTGAGCCACTTGTTCAACCTCTCGGTTTGGCCATCAGTTTGTGGTGGATGATAGGTTATACTTGGGGTGAGTGTAGTCCCCATGGACACTCTTCCAAAAATGGCTCATGAACTTGAGATCCCTATCACTTACCACTTGCTTAGGAATTCCATGCAATCTAAACACATGTTCCATAAATTGTTGAGCCACCATAGAAGCTGTATATTGAACCTTTGTGGGTATGAAATGAGCTGCTTTTGTCAATCTATCCACTACCACATAGATGCTATTCCACCCTTTGTTAGTAGTGGGAAGCGCGGTAATGAAATCCATGGCTATGTGTGTCCACTTTCCTTTCAGAGTAGGCAATGGTTGCAACAATCCTCTTGGCAATTGGTTGGGATCCTTGTTTTGTTGGCAAGGTAAACACTTTTGCACATACTCATGCACATCCTTCCAAAGATCTTTCCAAAAGAAACTCTTGCGTATCTTATCATAGGTCTTGAACAATCCCAAATGACCTGCATGGGTGAAGAGTGCATCTCTTGTAGGATTTTCAGCTTGAAGGAAGAATGAGATACCAAATAGAACTTTCCCTTGTACCAAAGCAACCCATTGCACACCTCAAAATTTGGATATTCATCACATAATCCTCACTATAATTTCTGAAACATTGGACCAGCCTGTCATCCACCAAATACTCCTGAGATACCAAATAGAACTTTCCCTTGTACCAAAGCAACCCATTGCACACCTCAAAATTTGGATATTCATCACATAATCCTCACTATAATTTCTGAAACATTGGACCAGCCTGTCATCCACCAAATACTCCTCTTGTATCTCATGAATCCAATCATGATGCACTTTTGAAATGGCATGTATAGTGAAAGCCCACATCCTAGAAAGTGTATCTGCCACCATATTATTCTTTCCTGCCATGTAAGAGATCTCAAAATCATAGTTTTGCAAGGTAGGAAGCCATCTCTTTTGCTTTGGAGAAAGGTTTTGTACATACAAATAGTGATGCCACTTCTTCACGGCATGCAAAATGGCCCAACATTTCTTGATCATAAACATGAAGCATGAAACTCCCTCTCCTTCTCGGTGAGCTTTCTAATCTCATAAGAAATCACTCCATGCTCTTAATATAACACGGCACTAATTCCTCTTCCACTTGCATCAGCCCATATAGTGAAAGGCTTAGAAAAATCAGGGCAAACGAATATTGGAGATGAAATTAGTGCTTCCTTTAACTCTTTGAAGCTCTTATCGACCACGACATTCCAAAAAAATGCTTCCTTCTTAAGCCTAATAAGCAAGGCTGCCATGTGAGCATAGTGGCGTATGAACCTCCTATAAAAGGATGATAGTCCCAAAAATCCTCTTAGTTGAGTAGTGTTGGTGGGTGTAGGCCACTCTTTAACACATTGTACCTTCTTGGGATCCATCTTAATGCCATCATTACTCACAATGTGACCCAAGTATTCCACCTCTTGTGTGACATATATGTGCACTTGCTTTGTTTAGCGAACAACTTGTGCTCTCTCAACACCTTCAACACTTGCTCCACATGCATTAATTGCTCTTCCCTTGACTTTCTATACACAAGTATGTCATCAAAGAAGACCAAAACTAATTTGTAGAGCAATGGCTTCAAAACTTTGTTTATAAGAGCTTGAAATGTGGTTGGGGCATTTGATAATCCAAAAGGCATAACCATGAATTAAAACAAACCCCGTTCAGTTTGGAATGCCGTCCCCAACCACATTTCAAGCTCTTATAAACAAAGTTTTGTAGAGCAATGGCTTCAAAACTTTGTTTATAAGAGCTTGAAATGTTGTTGGGGCATTTGATAATCCAAAAGGCATAACCATGAATTAAAATGGACCCCGTTCAGTTTGGAATGCTGTCTTAAACTCATCTCCATATTTCATCCTTATTTGATGATACCCAAACTTGAGATCTATCTTGGCCCAAAATATTTTGCTCCTTTCAACTAATAAAGTAAGTCATCAATTCTTGGAATGGGATATCGATTCTTTATAGTAGTGATCTTGTTGATATCCCAATAATCGATGCACAGTCTATAAGATCCATCCTTCTTCTTTACCAACAAAATAGGTGAGGCGAAGGATGATTGGCTTGGTTGTATGAACCCCATTTCCAAAAGTTCCTCCACCTGCTTTGCAACCTCTTCTCGCTCAACCTTTTAAAGCCTATAAGGAGGCTTATTAACTGGTTTTGCATCCTTCTCAAGCTCTATGGCATCGTCGACTTCTCTAGTAAACACCATATTAGTGAATTTGGGAATTTCCCAATTCCCATTTTTGAATACTTAAAAAAGAGGACATGGATAACATGTTTGTAAGTTTCTCAAAACCCTATCATATGACCTATCGTTGGAAAGCGCTTGAAAAATGGAATCTAAAGAGCTATAAAGTGCTCATTTTGGATTAGTGGTATTCAAGTTATGGTTAATCCAAACTTTTGACCACGTGTCCCAAACTTGTGGGAAATTCCCATATTCCCCAATATGGTGTTAGTAGGTGTGGCAACAAGCATTTTGGTGCTTCAAACACATCTTTGTACTCTTGCAAAACAAGGCATCCATCCCTTCATCATGTATTTGCAGCCCATTGTCCTCTTCTTGACGAGTGAGTTGTAGCATGTAAACAAGGCATAAGCTCTTCAACTCTCTCTTCATTTGCAAAGACACCAAGGTTAATGCATGGTTACAAATTCCATCCAAACATAACTCTTTGCCTTCATGCATAAACCACATTGTCATGTGCTTCAAATCTATTGAAAACCTACACAAAAGTGTGCAACCATCGCATCCAAGCATGACATCAATGGGCCCATCAAGCACGATCAAATGGGCATCATAGGCATAGTCGAAAGACAAATAAATCCTTGTTGCAACCCAACTCTTACTTAGCTCATGCTGTCCATTTGCAATCTCCACTTTTAGAGGCTTCATCATCTTCCGTGGGCATAGTCTCAAAGAATTTTTTGATTTACAGTTCACAAAACTACGTGTGCTCCCCGAATAAACAAGTATGTGAATTAATCTACCCCCAATCTTCCCCACCACGAGCCTCAAAGTGTTGGAACCTTTGCATCCCGCTTTAGCTTCTTGTGAAATGGCACATATAGGATGGTTGTCCTTTCTTTTGTTTCAACTTCTACCCAATTCTCTCCACCCGGATCAAATGGAAACTCTTGAGAAGGGTCAAGAGTAGGCTCTTCCATCACATCATTAGCACAATCTTGAAATTCAGCCTCATCCATGTATTCCAACAGTGCCTCTTCATCTTCAACCACCTTGAAGATCATGTTAGCCCGTACCTCCTTTCCTTGCAAATCTTTTTATGCTTGGGACTCTATTTCTCATTGCATATAGGAAGCAAACCCCCTGCTCCCTCTTCTGATCCATCTTTGCTTGTGTCAATTGCTTAATCACTTTGCCTTGAAGGGAAGAGGATTTATCATTACTTTTGGGTAGAGGTTTGGCCACCCATAGAACCACTGTATTTTATATTCCTTGGTTGTCCATACACACTAGGATATTGTTGTATGGTAGTAGAGGTTGGAGTGATGCTTGAATGAGGTACATAAGATGTAGTAGAGGTGGAAGTTGACCATTTGACTACATTTGGGCTGAAAGTAGATGTTTTAGTTATCCCCACATTCCATCTATTGGCAACACCCGCCATATACTTAGATTCAAAGACCTTCGCATAATACATGGCATCTTGAAAAGTTTGAGGTTTTTGAACCTTCACATCAGTCCCCTAAGTGATGATTGCAATCCATGTATGTATTTCATCATTTTGTTGTACTCATTCATTCCCCCAAGAAACATGGAAAGATTTCTAAATTGATTACTATACTCCTTGATGGAACTTCCCTTTTGCTCCAAATTATACCATTGTCCCACCAATTGAGCTCGTTCCAATGGAGATGTGAAGTTTTGAAACGTGGCATCCTTGAATACCTCCCAAGTGTCAAAATGCAACCTCATGTTGAGTAAACCACCACTATGAATGGGAATAATCTTCCAAATGCAACAAGGCAAATTGTACTTTGTCCTCCTCTTTCTTCACGGGGATACAATGCAAAGTATATATCCATCTTGCTAATCCATTCCTCCAATTCGTTGGTGGTTGTGTTCACTCCTTTGAACTTGAGAAGTGTAATCTTGTCCTCCACAGCTTTGACCCCTTGGTGAGTCCAATGTAGTACGTCCATGGGTAGTGTGTGGTATGTCCCATCAACCCCTCAATACTCCATCCACGAGTCTCCCACTCACATTGTGCACACCCCTTGAAGAGTCCTCCATGGAATCCAAAACTACGGGCTGCTTTCCAAGCCTAGAATCCGAATCATGCCCGCTTTAATGGTCTCTTGAAGGCACATTTGACTTTCCTTGCATACCACCAAGATTCCCACATGGATTTGGTGCATGGTCAAATCTGTCCACACCCCTTCGCACACCCAAAATCTGATCCTCAAGAGTTGAAAACCTTTCATCCATCTTGACCACCATTTGGCATCAACTTGGCATTCTCATTGCCTTAATGCACGAGCTCACTAATGTAGAGCACCTCCTTTTGGGCATCTCTTTGTGCATCCTTGATTGCATTGGTGAGAGAAATTCTTAACATATCCAAGGTGATGTTCCCCAATGAGATTTGATCATGTCCACTAGTGTGCACTGATATGCCTTCATTCACTATTTGCAAACTCATGTCATGTAGAGGTACCCTTTCTTCTTGCATTGCCCTCCTTGAGTTTTTCCCATGTTCAAGAACAGAATGTGGTGCCACATTTCAACCATGTGGATCATCACCCAATGGAGTGTTAACCACATGTACCATTCCATCCATAACCACCTCATTCATCGCAACATCTTGAACTTGGTTCCCCTCCACGAGCACTTGTGCTTGAACTTTCTATGGCCTCCCATGATTTCCCATGCTACCAAGTGGTTAGTAGGGTAAACGGTAACTAAATTGGGAGTTCTTTAGTTTGCTACATTCATCTTGATGAGAGGAACATTCCTTCTACCCTAAACTACCACTTTGAGAGGAACATTCATCTTGATGAGAGGAACATTCCTTCTACCCTAAACTACCACTTTGAGCACCCCTATATCCTCTCTATATCCTCTCTGCATTCATCTTGATGAGAGGAACACTCCTACTACCCTAAACTACCACTTTGAGCACCCCTATATCCTCTCTCTATAGCTAAAAGTCAACTATGTGAGGTTGACCACTCAAACGGTAACAGAATTGGAGTTTGTTGGCTCATTTGCAAGCTCTTAGGTAGTGCTCTTAAGTTATGTAAACACCTTGAATTCAGTCCACACTGTTTTGGACTAAATTAGAACTTTCAATTTGACCAACCTAGTCCATTTGCACCCTGAAACGGTGTCCAAATCAACCACTTGATGGCTTGTTAGATTTGCCTTAAGATGCCCTTCTAAGGCTTCTCAATGCCCTTAAGAGATTTTGAATAGTTTGGGACTGAATTGCACTTTTGTATTCACTACAAAGTGTAGGAAATCTAAAAAAAATTAGGCATAATCTCCCTGTAAAATGGACCAAATCTCAATAACAATCCATTAGCATTTACCCAATGTCCATTCATGAAAAATGTCTCAAGTATTCACAACCATAAGCATTCACTTGTTGCCAATGTAACTCTCATGTTTTGATCACCTCCAAGTGTCCATGGCTTGCCCAATCAAGTATCATTTCGCTTCCATAGCCTTGGCATGCTTACAATGTAGTCAAGTTGTGTGTTGGAGGAGTGCTTTATGCTTGCCAATCTCCTAGCTAAGCCTTCCAACAACCCTCGGAGCTAGTCCAAATCTAGGCACAAGTTGGGGCCATGTCTTTACATCCAATGTACCTAATCCCCCTCCTTGCCACTTTTCCAAAAGCACTCACAAAAAGGAGAGTTCATGCCATGCTCCCGGGCCTCTCCTCCAATGCCCAAGATACCCTCACAAGCAAACTAGATGCTAGGAACTTGAAGTGAGAGTACAAAGTGAAGTGTATGTGGACGTAAGTTCAAAAGAGAAGGTAGGAGCACTTACAATGTGTTTAGCATGACTCATGCTACTTTTATTTTATCAATTACGATGAGCATGTTCTCATGCTTTAATCCAATCATCATAATAGCTCCAATACACCAAATCACATCAAACTCACATCCAAGTAGCATTCACCATCACATGTGAATCCAAAAGACTAAAGCACTTGCAAAGCAATAGCTCCACACTTCAAAAAGCAGGCATATTGTCCTCAACATGTTCCATGCAAACATAAGATTTTCTAGCCAACATCGAAGTGCAACAATTGGTATAAGATCCCTCCAATGACAAGGAGTTGTGCAAGAACATTAACTTGATGAAACAGTAGATTATGGTGTTATTATGCAAGCTTTCATGGAATCCTCTTATCTTCTCTCTTGCAAGCAACAGCTTCTAAATCTCCATCTAATCAAAGCTTAAGAAGAGGCAAGAAGCGATCTTCAATAGTAGAAGAAGCAATTAACGATTGTAGAAGCATTGTAAACATCTTGAAGCAATGACATTCAAAGATTTAAGCAATGGCATTTAAAGATTTATGCAATGGCATTCAAAGGAGTGTAAATGCAGCCTTTTGCATCCCAAATGCGTACAACTGTTGTAGATCGCTGCCATCGCGCACACTATTGTTGAAATACTATAGCTATGATTAAGCTTCCATGTGTCTAGAAAGCTCCATACTGAGGTGAAATTGCACAGTTTGTAGGTAAAAAACACATAGTTCATAGGTCACCTTTCTGGCCAAATCGGCGAAAAAAAAATGCAAAAAACACACCAAGGTAAGCCATTTGCAAGCCAAAATAATCATGATTAGTGGGGCGATTGAAGATGATTAAAGGCAATTTTCCTGTAGAAAACAGCCTATAGAAAAACGTGAAGAAATTCATGGAGTCATGATGAAATGTTGGTTTCTTATTTTATCACGTTGAAGAGAAGGTTAAATACCACCAAAACCCTAGGGTATTGCTTGCTAATCTATGAGATTCAAGCCCTTATTTCTCCCACATCAAGAATTGAGAAGAAGAGGGGGAAGTAAAACATTTTGGATTAACTCCCTAATTAAGATTAACACTTTTTTCCCAAATTTTGGTCCCAAGATTAAAATTTAGGGGCGGATCTCTCAGAATCTAGTCCTCTACCATCCATGGCCCCAAAAGCTTAGAAAAAGGGTGAATCAAAACATTAATACCACTCAAGCAAGATCAATTTCCTTCTACAAGATTCTCATGTCCCATTTCTTAATCAAGAAAATCAAGAAATCCAAGAAAATCAAGAATTCCTCAAATTTTCTTGAAACTAAGATGGAAATGGATCAAAGACATGGCTCTGATACACTATAGTGAGAGTGAGAGAGAGAGAGAGAGAGAGAGAGAGAGAGAGAGAGAGAGAGTGCACTCATATGGAGTACCACCATAGCCATGGAAGCTTGAGGATCCAAGAAAGTATGATTTCATTAGTAAATGATTAGTTGCTTCTAATTATGATTTGTTCACTTATATACTTACCCATCTTTTCACACTTATTAATGTTAGGTCCCCATACTTGTCGACCATATCCATGCCCAGGGGCTTCACTTATGTCCAAGACCAAGCTCCCTTCATTACATTACTAGAACCTTCTCCATCACAAAATGATAGTGCACCTCAATGTGCTTCACCCTAGCATAATACATTGGGTTACTAGCCAAATGTATGCTACTCATGTTGTCACAAATAAATGATAATTGGCATATCCATGGGCTCACCCATATCTGCAAAGTAACTTCTAGAACCAAGCTACTTGCAGATATGGGCTCACCCATGTCTGTACAGTAGCTTCTACAACCAACCTACCTCACCTGCTACCATAGCAACATCCTTGTACTCAGCCACGTTGGCATGGACGTAGATTGGCCACGTCAGCCATACCCACAACTTGGTCCAAAATGACTAATCGATCATATCATTCGTTTGGGACCATATTACACTATAACACAATGCACAACTCCCACAACCATATGACATTGTTTGGACCCTCAAACAGGCCCCGCAACCCAAGAACAATGTGTCCTCATTTTATTGTCCACCAACACTCACTAATGCGGTCACATAGGTCATGAGGTGGATGCAATAGTTATATCTAAACTAGTATCACCATCTAAAGTACATGTACTATCATGCACTAGGGAGACATGGTGTGCCTTAAGGCTAATAACAACA
Source organism: Cibotium barometz (assembly GCF_041138505.1). NCBI lineage: Eukaryota > Viridiplantae > Streptophyta > Polypodiopsida > Cyatheales > Cibotiaceae > Cibotium > Cibotium barometz. The sequence goes on along the minus strand of NC_141082.1, from coordinate 14,309,469 downwards.
TTCCAAAGTCCTTTTGCAACCAATACATGATGCATAATGTACTAGACCACAATGGATAGTTGGTCCTATCAAGCTTATCCTCAGGAAAGCATCCCAAATACATCAGTGCATGTCACAATGGGAAGTTGCTGGTTCCGTTAAGCTTATGCTCAATGGAAAGCATCCCACATACATCAATATATACCACTTCAGCCTGCAAATAATGTATCTTTGACAAAAAATAAAAATATTCCAACAACCGCGACAACTATTTTCAATGCCCACTGAATGCAACCAAGATGGTTGCGAGTGGATCACTAATGATGAAGAGACCTGCAAAATGTATATAAATTGATAGAGTGTAGAGTGTAGAAATGTTATTGGCAAAAGGATGCAAAGGCCAATGACAATGATGACAATGCTATTGATGATAAGCTCAAAGATGCAATGTTGACGACAATAGAGAGAATGATGAACGAAAATCGTGTAACACTTATGGCATATACACATTGTCAGCATATAAAATTTATACTGCTCCAATGCAAAAAAATATATAAATGAACAAAGGTAGTTTGAACTAATACTCCCCCAGAATGTAGACCTACACAACCTTACAACATGCAAACGGGCTCCAAAAACGCATTAAAAAAATGGCCCCAAAATTGTGTTAACTTCGTTAACTATTAACTTTGTTAACAACACATTATGGGGCTTTACCTTCTCCACCTAAGAGGATTTCTCAATTTGAGACAATCAAAAAAGGATCATGGAGGTAATTGATGAGAGAAAATGACAGAGGTTACTTTCCAAGAGAACCTATTGTGATATGAATCATTGGAGTGGAGACAAAGGTGGCAACACACACATAGATCCAGTAAGCAATCATAGATACAAAGAAGCACATCGCCTAAAGTAGATTAATGAGAATGAGTGGAGTACAAGTGACATGTCATGATAAGGTCACTTAAAAACTCACTCATAAGGTTGTGTGTACACATGATCAATGGAGAAAACCTCCTAAGGAGAGAAAAGGGTGCTACCCATTATTAGCTTACATCCACACATCAGTGAAAAGGGTGCTACCCATTATTAGCTTACATCCACACATCAGTACCATATAAATGGTGGGTACAAAATTCACCTTAGTTTAAGAATGAGGCTACCAAGTCTATGGAATGAAGTGACATGATAAGGTCGCTTACATAGTCAATCATAGGGTGTTTAAACATGATCAAGGGAGAAAACATCCTAAGGAGGGAAAGAGTGCCCAACCCATTATTAGCTTACGTCTACACATCACATAATTCACCTTAGTTGAAGAACGAGGCTACCAAGTCAATGGAATTCATGGATTTTTTTGACATTGATAAATATTGATGAATACTTATCCTGACAACATTAGTGAAATTATGCCAAAATTAATGAGTACTTGTGCCAAAAGACTCCAGGATGATGGCATTATTGTAAATTAGTGTAGCTAGTGAATGAGAGTGAAAACATAGGAGTAGGGTAAGTAGAATCTTGGTGTTTGTACCCCACTTTAAATCTAGTGCTAGATCTTCTATGTGGGGACTAGAAGACAAAGTAACAAGCATATCTAACATGTTATCTTAGGTTGTTTATACTAACCCACCTTAGCAGAATATATGTATTTAGTGCTTACAAGCCTAGAGAAAGACATCTATATACTCATAATAATAATTTAGTTAACAAGCATATCTAACCTATTACCTTAGGTCATGTATACCAACCCTGCTTTTAGCAAAGTAGTCGCTTATGTAATTAGTGCTTACAATCCCAGAGAAAGATATTCATATACTCAGAATAACAATTCAGTTAATAAAACATGAGGGAAAATTTGGACTTAAATTGGGCCTTTTAAGGATTTGTACACATTCTCTCTCTATAAAAATGGCTTTATGGTGATTCTTTTTAAAATCAACTCAAAAGTGAGTGGAATTTGGACATTTGGAATCTACTCTTTGAGAGCTTTCTAATGACACATAGCATGACAGGAAATTTTGCATATTCAAAAAGTCCCCAAATTTGGTGATGACATGGCACGTTACATGCTACATCATCACTAAATTTGGGGACTTCTTGAATATGTAAAATTTCTCTTCATGCTATATATCATTGGAAAGGTCTCAAAGAGTAGATTCCAAATATCAAAACTCTGCTCACTTCTAAGTTGATTTGTAAAATGTTTACACTGAGCTCATTTTTGTAGAGAGAGAATATGTGCAAATCCTTAAAGGGCCCAATTTGAGTCCAAATTTTTCCTAATATTTTGGTACTTTGCCCCCAAGGATTTCATCCCATTACATGGTTAAGGTCATTAATATACTAGATTCAATGCATATGAAAGAGGGATTTGGTTTATTAAGGGGTAAAAACCCTCAACCAGAATTCAAGTGATACTTGACGCTAAGGTCTAGTGTGATACTTAGAGCTTTGAATAATATCTAGAAGTCAATTTGGATCCATTGAGAAGCACCTCCACCTCAAAAAGGTGAAACAAAACTTCAAGTCCTAGATCCATCAAAGGGGAGCACCTTAGAAAACTTTAAGCCTTGGATCCATTGGGAGAAATACCTCACAAATAAAACTCCAAGTTCACCAAGGCCACCATCAGAAGGTTCACACAATCAACCTTAGTATGGTACCTTTTAGACGTCTTTTTGTAAACAAACAAGATCTAGAACTAAATACCAATTTGGATAAAGAAGAGCTCATAGTTGAACAAACACTAAGGCCACTTACCATTGCAAAGCACCCATAGAAGTGTTGAGGCCATGGTGATGCATTGAAGTACAGTTACCAACATTTTGAGATCACCTGCAAAGTGGTCATGGTGGACGATTTTAATAACCTCTTCATGCCAACAAAAAGTGTAAAATTATACAACGGTTTCCTTTTATCTTTCATGATGATGATTGGTATGAGGACCTACCAGCAGTTGTAGTTAGTACTATATTTAAAAGCTCTCCATCCATACATTGAATTGTATATGTACTCTAGAAATGATACTTGGTGCACACCTGAGTGGTTTATCTGGACCTCACCATCTCATATAAGAAAACACGCTATTGAGGTCATTTGTTGTTAATCTAATCATTTTGGACCCTAGCCAACGTGACCGAGCTACGTCCATGCCAATGTGGTTGAGTACAAGGACATTGCTATGGCAGCATGTGAGGTAGGTTGGTTGTAGAAGCTACTTGTAAACATGGGTGAACCCATATCTACAAGTAGCTTGGTTACAAAAGCTACTTCTTGATATGGGTGAGCCCATGGATACAACAGTTATCATTTATTTATGACAACATGGGTAGCATACAGTTGGCTAGTCACCGAGTGTATTCTGTTTAGGAGGATAAGAACATTGAGGTACACTATCGTTTTGCGGACGAGTGTTAATCCCAGTTAGGATTAACAATTATGCTCCTCCAATTGAGGACATTAATAAGTGTGAAGTGTTAGTAATGCCATACTAGACAAATTAAAGGTGAAGGAGGGAAGAGAAGCAGTAGGGCATGGGCATAGTCATATGTACCCTCATAGTAGGGATTTGGTTTGGTGTTCTATGTGTAGATTGAATCACACTACTCTAAATACCCACAGTTAAGTGTAAGGCCATTACTCTATTATGCTCATTGTATAAAATTAGGGAATCATGACACCTTCATGTACAGGTATCCGAGGTTCCAAACCGTAGCACACAGCTGTCAGCACACCAGAGCACCACTAGCTTTACCAGCACCACCCATGCAAATTAGTGCAACTGCAGGGCAACCAAACCCATCCTATTTACCTAGGGGGATGTTTTGAATATAGGACACTTCACCTCTCCTGCCACCCATTTAACCACCACAACTACCACATGCTAAAATCAACCAAGTGTTGATTGAGGAGCCATCAACCACATGAGAGGAAGTTGAAATGGTGCATGAGGTAGAAATCAATGGTCATTACTATGAGGAAGCTGTGGAGATTGCACCAAAATTTGATGTCTTATAGAATAACATGCGAGTGCCTATGTTTCAAACATAGTACAATGGAAAAGTAAGAACATAAATGCAAAAATGAGGAGGGGGCCATTATAATATTTTAGTTGCAATGGACCTCATCGAATAGCTGAATGTCCTAACAAGAATGTTGTTCATACGCATCAAGCTCAACAAGTAACTGTACCACCTAATGACATGCCAGTACTTACTTATACTAAATGTGGGAATGACCATTTGATCAAAGATTTCCCATACTGCACAAGTGGTTTTACTTCCACTTCCAACCAGGCCACTATCGTGACCATAAGTGTGCAACCTAGAAATATCATGCCACTGAATGTCCTAACACGAGCCCAAGCCCAACTAGGGGACAAAGGGAAGAGCCCAACATATGCCACCACTTCTAGAACTAGTAGGAGAATAAGGGTAAAAATAGTGGGTAAAGGTGACACCGGGATCACAATTCAGGACGGATCTGAAGAAGATACTATCAACACTGGATCCACTCAATCAAGAGAAGAAAGTGATTAAGCACAAAAATGAAATGAGCTTGACCAGGAGGTGCAAGAAGAAAAACTAGCAACCCATAAGGAAATTGGTGAATACCCAAATGCTTAAGAGGAGATAAGAAAGCTTGAAGAAGCTAGGGCCCTATTAGAAGAGAGTCAGTGACTCCACAAAGCCAAATTATGAGCTGACCGGGGGCTAGGGACACAATGTATCCAAGGAACGAACCATCAAGGGGAAGAGAATTGGATGTATCTACTCCAATTCTAGAAGAGTCGGAAGAGGGATATCAAGGAAACCTTATGTCTAGAATGTTAAAGGAAGTTGAGTAGGATGTGTCCATTCATTCATTCCCTAGGAATGGATATGAGACACATGCATGGAAGGAGCCTTCACTTGCCAAAGAGCCTAGAGACATAGGTAGTCTCGCAAAACAACTGTATTGTCCACTTCCGTACAAATGCCTTTGGGACAATTGCTATGTAGTTCACCAACATTGTGGGAAGACATAAAAGAATGGGTAGAGGGTGGACTAAAGCTAGTAGCCGTTGCGCAGAGAAGATTCAGTCACCTCTAGCAAAAAGAAACTTAAAACACGCAAGGGAAAGAACGCCTAGATTCGTCAAAATATCGATTAATCAATTGGGACATTATTATGAAAGTGACAATCTAATGCTACTATCCCAATTCATCTAATGGATATTAAGCATTGGCTATCTTGGATGGTGGGGCGGAAGTCATCATCATCACAAAATGATGTTGGGAAAATTGGGGGAAACTTGATCTGAAAAGAGAAAATCTTATCATTAAAATGGCAAACAGAACATCTTCAAGACCCATGGGGCTTTTAGAGAACGTATGACTTAAACTCTTTACGTTCTGCTACCGTCATACATTTGTGGTAATGGATTTTCCATGCCAACCAGACTCATATGACATAATTTTGGGGAGACCCTTTATAAGGGAATCCAAATTGGTGATTGGGCATTAGACCATGTGTATGATCAAAGGGACTCACAAATCCTAAAGATAGATCTGTGAACATGGAAAGCACACCCCATGGAAGGGTAATTGTTTGGTAATGATTCGGTCACACAATCGAGCGAACCACATCCATACAAGTATGTCAGCCCATAGTGAAATTTCCAAAAGAGGAAGAGGAAGTGGAAATGTATGCATCACTTCCTCCTCTAGATTTCAGTGAAAACTAGATACATGTGCTAGCCCACCATAGATGTGATGCGACCCCGAGGAACCAATATGTTGAATCTAGGACTATCCCCACTACCTCCGTCTATATGGTCAATTGGAAACCCATTGAAGAGGAATAAAATGAGGAAACTTCAAGCATAGAGGGGAGAAGATCACAAGGCCGTACCAATGCCCACCAACGCTATAGAAGATGGCAAAAGCAGAAATGGTATATCGCTCAATGAAATGCCCTACTACGGAGAAACCCCATGGATGCCCAATTATAGCTGAAATATCTCAAAGCTACTAAGGATATCCCTTGAAGGGAAACATAGGGAGAAAGTCACCCTTCGAGAACCAGAAACGCCTAAGCTTACAAAAGTTGGGCGTTGAAAATGAAACAAAGCTTTGGCAAAAGCCGATCACGAGGCTCAGAAGGTGATGGCTAAAACAAAAAGTAAGGATGAGGATCAACGAGACCCACTTCAAATGCCGGCGGACCATTTCAAAACATACACAATTGACGAACGAAAAGTGGTCCGATTGATGGCAAAAAGGGTTAAGAAATCCACATCGAACGATGGCCCACAGCCGAAGTCAAGGAAGTTGATATTCGAGAACCAGAAGAGGAAACCAAACCTGTTTATATCGCTAAGGACTTGCCTTTGGTTGAAGAAAAGGATCTTGTTGCTCTCCTTAAGGAGTTTAAGGATTATTTCTCTTGGAAATACAAAGAGATGAAGGGTGTACCACCTGAAGTGGTGCAACACATGATCCCAATCATGGACAACGGATCAAGACCAACCAAACAAAAACCATACTAGATGATTCTTAAATATGCAGCAATTATAAAGGAGAAAATTGATAAACTCATTGCTCTATAGACTTCATCTATAAGATAGAACATACGGATTGGTTTATCACCAATCGTAAGTGCCAAAGAAGAATGGGAAACTTAGGGTCTGTGTTGATCTCAAAAACGCCAATGCGGCTACTAGAAAGGCCATTACCCATTGCCTTATATGGAACATGTTTTGGAAAGAGTAGTTGGTGAAGAAGCTTACAGCTTCTTAGATGGATTTTAAGCTACAAAAGGGTGTCTTTAGTGCCCGAAGGCAAGCAAAAGATAACTTTCAATACAATGTGGACCCATTACATACAAGGGGAGGCTATACAACAATTCAAATAGGTGATACCAACCCCCGCCTAGTTGATTTTAGCATACAGCCAAATTGGCACACGCAAGGAATATCTAACGGTCCCAGAATACAATTTTTAGTAGCAATGCTCCCCGCCACCAGCACAATGAGTGGATCCTTTATTCATGCCAATCAAAAGAGACTCACTCCACTCCAATTCCATGAAGCAAAGCAACGAGACTCTCTCATGTCTGTTACAACTTTCCTCACTTCTTGCCATCCACATTCTGGGATTCACAAGCCAATAGAAATTGCTCACATGGATACGAGCATTGTGCCGAATTCCAGATCTAGATATTGTTAGTTACCGAAGTTAATTGTGGTATTCTCATTGATCAACCAAAGGAAAGGCATGATGGATATGAGACAGAGCAAATTTGTTTTGACATGAATAGAGGCCCAACTAAAAGTGGCATGATGCTTTATTATCATCGCCTAAGGTGTCTTCTAGGTTACATGTATATCACATTTGAAGACATTGTACACACTAGGTTCTGGACATCCCACTCATCATTCCAATTAAAAGCTTCAATCCCGTCGAAATTTCTAAAGGCATGAGTTTGGTGACGACCAGGTGTTTCGACCTAGGTAAAGGTTAGACAGAACCTACATCAAGTAGGGGGGATGTTAGACAGAACCTACATCAAGTAGGGGGGATGTTAATCCCATTTCGGATTAACAAAGATGCTTCTCCAATTGAGGACATTACTGAGTGTTATGTAAAGGCACTATAAAAGTTGTACATTTTGAGATATTGGCCACCCAAGGCCTTAGTTAGTAAGTTTTGGGTGCCCAAGTGTGAATAAGGGCCAGATGTATAAAAGGCAGTTTCTCATAATGAAAGAACACAATCCCCTTTGTGCTATGAGAGCTCTTGATTTGTAAGTTGTGAGAGAGAGAGAGAGAGAGTGGGAGTGTGCTCTAGTGCATATTCCTCTTCTCTGCATGTGTATGGGGGGGGAGTGAGAGGTAGATTGCCTTGCATTGTGGTGCAAGCGACTACGCGATGATAGCGTGGAGGTGGAGATCCGAGGAGTGGAGCTTCTAAAACGAGTTTGGGGAGCCTGAAGGGATGTGAGCTCGAAGGATTGGTAAGTACCCAATGATTGTTATTGTCTATTGCTTCTCCCAATTACAATTATGTGGAGGTCTCTCTTGGGAGGTGTGGTAGCCATGACACCATCAAATCACACTCTGATTCATCACCACTCCACTATTCAAGAGTGTGAGCAATGGGTAAACCCTATATTAGAGAAAAACATTTATGCCAAGGCATGGCTCCCCAACAAAATGGTACTAAAAAAGTTAAGGCTAAGAGATAGCTTCAAGGGAACCACCTTGACATGCTGTGGGGAATCTTTCCAATGGTGACCAAGCTCATAACCCTTAAGGTCTCCAAGCTCAACACCGCCATGGGTAGCTTACCATTAACCTTCTCTCGCAAGCGTTGTCATGCCATCACGTTACACTATGAGATCTACTCCCTCCTCTCACCTCAAATCACTCACACACACTCACAAGCATGTATTAAATGTTGAGATATCGAGCTCAGCTAGTGTTACGACGGACATTGAGATAGCTTACTTATCTACACCACTGGCATGGTTGGTAAGATTATGGGTGATATGCGGCCACTGGGATGACAGGCTATGTGACAGCCATTTTGGATTACTAGAGACTCGCATAGTTATAGGGCCAGCTGGGTCAATGTATGCTTGGGTGTAGCCATTTTTGGTGAGGTTCAGGGCATTTTTTGTATATAGGTAACTTGCCCGACCCATAACTTATGCATTGCTCAATGGAATTTGACAAACTTGGTATCCAAGCAGTAGTACACATTCCAATCTTCAATATGAGACCAAAAAAACATAGAAGTAAAATTTATAACCTGATCCATTAAATTGTTACAAGCTCGATGTGGCATGTGAGGCATGTGTTCTAAATAGCATATGTTATAACACTTTATTCAAAAACATCAAAAATTTATTCTGCACATACATGCAACCAAGTAATCATTCTAAAGTACACTACGTGAGCTTCTCCTCAACCATAGGACACATCCAATTGAGAACATTTGGTATGGCTTAAGGGACCTCCAATGTTGTGCTAAAATTTTACATACCCATTTGAGGGCACGCTCCATAACTTTTTTTTGGTTTGTTGAAAACTTAAACGGATTGAAAAATGGAATCCACACTAGTGGGACTAGTGCATGGTGGTGTTAAAACACTGATAGTTGGTGATATCGATATCTTGATTCACCCCCCTAAAATGGAAGAAATTGAAAATGTTCAATTTTTGCATGTGCAAAGATCTTTAATAATAAATCCAACACTATTTACAATTTTTCATTGCTTCTTTTTCCCTGCAGTTCCTTGCTATATGACTCATACGCATGTCAAGGGTCATTACATTTCACATTGCACACCATCAAATCCGATAGCGTGCCCTTTGTCCCATTGGTGTTTTGAAGCATTTTAGGCCACATTCCACTTGCTTGGGGGTAAGATTTTGCTGACATCGTGTATCGCCAGAGGGGGGAAACCATGGTAGGTTCAATACCCCATGAACTTTTGAATTTTCAGGTCTCCCGCTCTAGCGAATGTTTTGAATAAAGTACATAACCTACCACACTGTGTCAGAACCTGCCACATCCTACGTTCCAAGGTATTGTGTTTGTTTTCTTTGTCTTCTTTTCTTTCCTCTGTAAGATATATTCTTTTCTTTACTTGCCTCACCAGCTAGCTAGTCTTTGTCTGATATCGTCTCCATGGAAAAATGCCAAGATGCAGCTCATCCTGCGCCCTACAAGCTGCATGATTTGGTGTGGCATTGTCTTCTTTACCCTAGTAAGTTGTCTTCTTTTCTTTGCTCACCTGATGAGCTCGATGGTCTCTATCTGATCACTTTGCTTTGCTGGCCTCACCAGCTCGGTGGTCTCTATCTTCTTTGCTTTGCTTGCCTCTTAAGCTAGATGATCTCTGTTTGATCGTCTCCATGGCAATGGCAAAATGTAGCTCTTCATGGCTTACAAGAGAACCAGACAAAGGCGACGAGATAGGAATGCTCAAAAGCTTGGTCAAGGCACAAGGAGCAGATTGCAGGACGATGAAAGAAATGGCACGAACGAGGAAACGAGCTCAAAGTGCCAACGCAAGACACTTTTGCAACGTATGCAGAGGGAGAAACAACAAGAAGACATAAGACTCCTTGCAGAGCAGCCAACAGGAAGCGGTTGTAGATGGACGCATTCGAACATTGCCATCAGAGAAAAGAACACGAGCTGTGGCCAATCGATTGGGAGAATTCACGAGGACAGCAACATTAGGCCATTCAGATAAGTACAAGTCTCGTGTCATTAGAAGCTTTACCTTGAACCCTAAAATTCATAGAGTGACAACCCTGCCAACACCTCCTCTCAGGAGATGCACGCACAAGAGACATTGCTTTCTAACCAGAGAGATGGCCTACAGAAAGTGAAAGGGGTGCACAACTTAGATCAACTAGCTACAAAGAGGGCAACATTAGCTATGCTGGTATCCCCTTAAATAAAGAAGAAACGACTTGGATGCACAACAGCGAAGATGTCAATGAGAAGGTCCAACGTTTCTCTAGCAGCAGCTCCACACAGAGTAAAAGTAATGCAGGATGATCCAGAATCGAAAAGTCTGTGGGCTTCAATAGAATGCAAGAAAAGGAAAGACAGCCTGACTGCAGAACTCATTGCTAGAGTGACATCGTTCTGGCACAAGAACACGAGAGTTTCTCCAAACAAGAAGGACATTTACCAAAAGCGAATGGGACGTAAGCAGTTTGAGGAGTAAATCATACACTTTCTTGACACAACGCAGGTCAGTGGCTGTCCTAATCAGGTGGTTGTCTGTGATTCTCTACAAATTGTTTAAATTCTAAAGTGATTATCCTAAACCAGCCCAACCAGCCCGGTGGTAGGAACATCATGCAACATACCACCAAGCTTGATGGATGTGGTGCTGTTATTAAAAGAGCTCTGTATAATCACACAATTAGCATGTCCCCAAGAAAAGCTAGAGAATGCCCATGATGATGTAACATGGCTTGCACTCAACCTCTCCACAGGGGTGCAATCAACATACAACAAACAAATACAGAGAAATAGTGTAGTGCGTAGAGTCTTCCATGAAGTGGAAGTGAACGAAGTGCAAAGGAAAAATAGATTGGATTGTGAGGCCATTAAAGGAACTCGCAGTTTGCATAACATATGGGGCTTCTCAAACAACCACCTCCTGCTCAAAACAAGAAAACTTTCTTGTTTCTATAGTGCGTGCATCACAGGGGATCATGAAAATTGTGAGGACATTACAACTGTGAAGACATAGGTGCGAGTTCAAGTTTCTCCTCTGCGTGAAGACAGAGTCACAAACGATGATGCACCATTGATTGGAGAGGACTTCGATGACCTCACTGATGCTTTGGAAGAGGGGGATAACTTTGCAATCATCCGCCCGCTGCCTCTAGGGAAAACGAGGAAGACGACCCATACTTTGTGTTGCAGTGTACCAAACCCAAGCACAAGATTGAGGAAGTATTTAAGGATGATTGGGGCCAAACATTTGTCAATTGGGATGTAGTAGTTCGAGGTATTTGGTACCAAAAAACATCCAAGAGAGGCCACAATTACACTCTGTTACATAAGAGTAAGCCTACATTTGTGTACTCTCATCATGTAAGAGCTATTAAGTTGGATTTGCAAGAAGTGCCTGGATGAAAGAAGGGCAAGACTGTGTTCAAAATGGATTTGGAAATGCATAAGCACATCATGGGTTGTATTGGAGACTAAGGAAAAAGAATTCTACTTATCCTAAAAAATAGAAAATGTTTTTATGGCATTCATCTCTTACAAATGAAACATCGTGTGATTAGTGCGATACCAACAACTGCGCTGGTGATTACTTATCCAATACTACCACCGTGCTATGGTTATCATGCACAACCAACCACCGCGCTGGTACCCCTCTCATATCGTGTGATTTGTTTACCGATACCAACCACTGTGCTGGTGATAACTTATCCAATACTACCACCGTGCTAGTTAAACCACCGCACTGGTGACCACTTATCCTGTACTACCACCGTATTGGTTAAGATCCCTAAAAAGAGAGACCAACCACTTCCTAGTACTACCACTGCGCTGGTTATGGTCCTAAATTAGCTTAAATAAATATCGTGTGATTTGTCTGCCGATACCAACCACCGCACTGGTGATAACTTATCCAATGCAGTGATAAATTAAATATCACTGCATTGGTGACTACCCACCATCCTAAATTAAATATTGTGAGATTTGTCTGCCGATACCAACCACCGCACTGGTGATAACTTATCCAATACTATCACCGTGCTAGTTAAACCACCGCGCTGGTGACCACTTCTCCTATACTACCACCATGCTGGTTAAGATCCCTCTAAAAAGAGAGACCAAACACTTCCTAGTACTACCACCGCACTAGTTGCGGTCCTAAATTAGCTTAATAAGGGAAAGTTGAAAGTTGTGATCTTGGGCCTTAATAAGGAAAAAGTTGAAACACGCGAGAGAGATAGAGATATGCGGAACCACACGGTGGTTGAAAAAGTACTTGAAAATATCACCAACATTGGTGATATTTTCAAGTACTAGTGCAAAGCTATTATCCAGGTGTATCATTCATATCCACACTAGTTGAGCTAGATAAATGCAACATAGAGTGTATGTGTGCTTGACATTATACTTGAAAGAAAGAGTATTATGCATACGATTTCCCCCTCCTCCTTGTGTGTGGGGGGGATGGGCTTTTTGTTTGATGTCATTTGTTATAATGCAATGTATTATTATTCTAGTTGCAGCAAAAAATGATCTTGGAGGTCTGCGGTGCTCTTTTACTCCTCCTGCTTGTGGTGGTGGTTCTGTGTTTCGTTTGGTATATTTCAAGGAACATCTGGTCACCATGATGCTGGGAATAATGTGCGCTGCTATAGACTGCTCGACGCAGTTTGTATTCCTCTACGGAGTTTTGGTAAGATCATCTATTGATCACTGGTAATAACTAATTGAGGCTTACGCAATAGAAGGTATATGCACCTTATACCCATACATGGCTTTAAATAGAGACATGCCAATAGTCATGTGATAGGTGTTGTGACAAAATTCAGCTATGTGTAGCCATATATCCTATGAAGCTTGGGTGTCATAACAATTGTGTCTCAAATAGATTTTGAGCCACTTGTTCAACCTCTCGGTTTGGCCATCCGTTTGTGGTGGATGATAGGTTATACTTGGGGTGAGTGTAGTCCCCATGGAATCAAAGATACTCTTCCAAAAATGGCTCATGAACTTGAGATCCCTATCACTTACCACTTGTGATAGGTGTTGTGACAAAATTCAGCTATGTGTAGCCATATATCCTATGAAGCTTGGGTGTCATAACAACGGTGTCTCAAATAGATTTTGAGCCACTTGTTTAACCTCTCGGTTTGGCCATCAGTTTGTGGTGGTGGATGATAGGTTATACTTGGGGTGAGTGTAGTCCCCATGGACACTCTTCCAAAAATGGCTCATGAACTTGAGATCCCTATCACTTACCACTTGCTTAGGAATTCCATGCAACCTAAACACATGCTCCATAAATTGTTGAGCCACCATAGAAGCTGTATATTGAACCTTTGTGGGTATGAAATGAACTGCTTTTGTCAATCTATCCACTACCACACATAGATGCTATTCCACCCTTTGTTAGTAGTGGGAAGCGCGGTAATGAAATCCATGGCTATGTGTGTCCACTTTCCTTTCAGAATAGGCAATGGTTGCAACAATCCTCTTGGCAATTGGTTGGGATCCTTGTTTTGTTGGCAAGGTAAACACTTTTACACATAGTCATGCACATCCTTCCAAAGATCTTTCCAAAAGAAACTCTTGCGTATCTTATCATAGGTCTTGAACAATCCCAAATGACCTGCATGGGTAAAGAGTGCATCTCTTGTAGGATTTTCAGCTTGAAGGAAGAATGAGATACCAAATAGAACTTTCCCTTGTACCAAAGCAACCCATTGAAAAAAAAAAATTTGGATATTCATCACATAATCCTCACTATATAATTTTTGAAACATTGGACCAGCCATGTCATCCACCAAATACTCCTCTTGTATCTCATGAATCCAATCATGATGCACTTTTGAAATGGCATGTATAGTGAAAGCCCACATCCTAGAAAGTGTATCTGCCACCATATTATTCTTTCCTGCCCTATATAAGAGATCTCGAAATCATAGTTTTGCAAGGTAGGAAGCCATCTCTTTTGCTTTGGAGAAAGGTTTTGTACATACAAATAGTGATGCCACTTCTTCACGGCATGCAAAATGGCCCAACATTTATTGATCATAAACATGAAGCATGAAACTCCCTCTCCTTCTCGGTGAGCTTTCTAATCTCATAAGAAATCACTCCATGCTCTTAATATAACACGGCACTAATTCCTCTTCCACTTGCATCAGCCCATATAGTGAAAGGCTTAGAAAAATCAGGGCAAACCAATATTGGAGATGAAATTAGTGCTTCCTTTAACTCTTTGAAGCTCTTAGCGGCCACGACATTCCAAAAAAATGCTTCCTTCTTAAGCCTAATAAGCAAGGCTTCCATGTGAGCATAGTGGCGTATGAACCTCCTATAAAAGGATGATAGTCCCAAAAATCCTCTTAGTTGAGTAGTGTTGGTGGGTGTAGGCCACTCTTTAACACATTGTACCTTCTTGGGATCCATCTTAATGCCATCATTACTCACAATGTGACCCAAGTATTCCACCTCTTGTGACATATATGTGATGTTTTGATTGGGAAAAGGAGCTTTGAGCATTGTAAGCCATGGTATGTGAAGAAACTCAAAGACAGGAATGTGTGTTGTGTTACAAAACACACATAGACTTTAACCTGGCCCGGCAAGGTTTGAATGACTTGACATATGGTCATGTTGGAAAATTGCTCCATGGAGATAGATGCTCATGTCTCTAGATGAATGCTCAATTTGCAGGCCACCTAGATCCTCATCAAGTGAGAGCAAGTTTGGTAGCCTTAGGTCTGTGTGGGAGCCAATGCTCTGTCCAAAGCCTGCAAACTCCTAGTGGCACTCCATTGAATGCATTGGAGATACATGCGCATGCTGTGGAGTGAAGAAGCAGTATGTTGTCTGTCCAAATGAAATGAGGGTCCAAGAAAGCCTTACTCTAAAATGCAGGAGATTTGAAATGGGCAATGTTGAAGGATCTAAGAAGAAGAGATGGCTACTATCATATAAGAACACTCAACCGAGGGAGCTTATAGACCACGTGATTGCATCCATCCCAAAATATGTGCTTCACAATTTCACAGCCAGTTAGAAATATAAGTAATTCAAGACGTGCCTTGCCAATTTTCCACATGACACTATTGTCTCTGTCATAGATTTTGCAGAAAATTACTCATTTCACGAACAAGATGAGATCCAAAGTGCTCACTGGCACAACAAGCAAATAATAATTCTAGTGCATATAACCTACAGTCATGTGCTTGATTCTTCTATGACTAATGCCGATCTGCTCGACTCACAGGAGTCTAGGTCTGCAATGCATATACCATTTCTATATTTCAGATGACAAGGAACACGACACCTTATTTGTGCAACATGCGTTTCTTTTGCATTGGGAATGGCTAAAAAATGATGATCCCCATTTACAAGCAAATATAAAAGAACATTGGGTGTTGTTAGACGGGGCTTTCTCTCAATTCAAATCAACCCGTGCATTCTACTTTGTTTCAAGGTTTAAATCCTTGACCGGTGTAAACATGATGTGGAATTTCTTTGGGTCTAGCCATGGCAAGGGGGAACATGATGGATGTGGTGCTGTTATTAAGAGAGCTCTGTATAATCACCAATTAGCATGTCCCCAAGAAAAGCTAGAGAATGCCCATGATGATGTAACATGTCTTGCACTCAACCTCTCCACAGGGGTGCAATCAACATACAACAAACAAATATAGAGAAATAGTGTAGTGCGTAGAGTCTTCCATGAAGTGGAAGTGAACGAAGTGCAAAGGAAAAATAGATTGGATTGTGAGGCCATTAAAGGAATTCGCAGTTTGCATAACATATGGGGCTTCTCAAACAACCACCTCTTGCTCAAAACAAGAAAACTTTCTTGTTTCTATAGTGCGTGCATCACAGGGGATCATGAAAATTGTGAGGACATTACAACTGTGAAGACATAGGTGCGAGTTCAAGTTTCTCCTCTGCGTGAAGACAGAGTCACAAACGATGATGCACCATTGATTGGAGAGGACTTCGATGACCTCACTGATGCTCTGGAAGAGGGGGATAACTTTGCAATCATCCGCTGCATCTGGGGAAAACGAGGAAGACGACCCATACTTTGTGTTGCAGTGTACCAAATCCAAGCACAAGATTGAGGAAGTATTTAAGGATGATTGGGGCCAAACATTTGTCAAGTGGAATGTAGTAGTTTGAGGTATTTAGTACCAAAAAACATCCAAGAGAGGCCATAATTACACTCTGTTACATAAGAGTAAGCCTACATTTGTATACTGTCATCATGTAAGAGCTTTTAAGTTGGATTTGCAAGAAGTGCCTGGATGAAAGAAGGGCAAGACTGTGTTCAAAATGGATTTGGAAACGCATAAGCACATCATGGGTTGTATTGGAGACTAAGGAAAAAGAATTCTACTTATCCTAAAAAATAGAAAATGTTTTTATGGCATTCATCTCTTACAAATGAAACATCGTGTGATTAGTGCGATACCAACAACCGCGCTAGTGATTACTTATCCAATACTACCACCGTGCTATGGTTATCATACACAACCAACCACCACGCTGGTACCACTCTCATATCGTGTGATTTGTCTGCCGATACCAACCATCGCGCTGGTGATAACTTATCCAATACTACCACCGTGCTGTTTAAACCACCGCACTGGTGACCACTTATCATGTACTACCACCGTGCTGGTTAAGATCCCTAAAAAGAGAGACCAACCACTTCCTAGTACTACCACTACACTGGTTATGGTCCTAAATTAGCTTAATTAAATATCGCGTGATTTGTCTGCCGATACCAACCACCGCACTGGTGATAACTTATCCAATACAGTGATAAATTAAATATTACTGCATTGGTGACCACCCACCATCCTAAATTAAATATCGTGTGATTTGTCTGCCGATACCAACCACCGTACTGGTGATAACTTATCCAATACTACCACCGTGCTAGTTAAACCACCGCGCTAGTGACCACTTATCCTATACTACCACCATGCTAGTTAAGATCCCTCTAAAAAGAGAGACCAACCACTTCCTAGTACTACCACCGCACTAGTGGTTGCGGTCCTAAATTAGCTTAATAAGAGAAAGTTGAAAGTTGTGATCTTGGGCCTTAATAAGGAAAAAGTTGAAACACGCGAGAGAGATAGAGATATGCGGAACCACACGGTGGTTGAAAAAGTACTTGAAAATATCACCAACATTGGTGATATTTTCAAGTACATAAGTGCAAAGCTATTATCCAGGTGTATCATTCATATCCACACTAGTTGAGCTAGATAAATGCAACATAGAGTGTATGTGTGTTTGACATTATACTTGAAAGAAAGAGTATTATGCATACGATTTCCCCCTCCTCCTTGTGTGTGGGGGGGATGGGCGTTTTGTTTGATGTCATTTGTTATAATACAATGTATTATTATTCTGGTTGCAGCGAAAAACGATCTTGGAGGTCTGCGGTGCTCTTTTACTCCTCCTGCTTGTGGTGGTGGTTCTGTGTTTCGTTTGGTATATTTCAAGGAACAGCCATCTGGTCGCATGTGCTGGGAATAATCTGCGCTGCTACAGACTGCTGGACGCATGTACTTCTTAAAATTAATGTTGGCTGATTACTAAGGCTGGTGTTGTTTGTGTCGCCACACAGATACCTGATATACTTGCAGTTGTTGTTGGAATATGTTCCGTGGTACCAACGATGAGATCCAACATACATACATGAGATGCCAAGAGATCAATAATAACGATGCATTTAAATCTGCAAAAACATAGAATAATTATCGTTTTTCACCGTTTTTTTATTCTCCTTTTAAACTTAAATATGCTACTATGGACCAAAATATGCTCCTTTTTTAACTTAAATATGCTAATATGGAGCAAAATATGCATGTAAGGCGATGCCCCTAAAGAAGTACCGTTCTAAGGCTTTGTGGGCTTGATATGATATCTATTATCCATTCAAACATGCCTTAGTGAAGAGATCTGGTTGAAAGATTATGTGCATTTCACCATCATTAAGTGGTAAGTGAACCTAAAACTCGTTTACAAGATTGATTAACATACCTTCAAGTGTTTTTGGTTGGGCAAGCTATTAATAATCCTGTCTCCTTGAACTCGTAAATGTATCTTTCGTAACTTAATGAAGTCGTAGAGTATCTCCAATTTTTGATAGTAATTGAGTATCTGCAATGTAATGCTAATAGGGATTAATGGATGTGTTGGGGTCATGAGTTGCCTTCTGCCAAGATCACATATAGCTTGATTATAAGCTTCAAATGACAAGACATTATAGTGCTCAGGCTGATCCATCAAACTATGTAAAGTAAACTTTTTAGACATACTCTTAAGATTACAACAAATATGCAATGTCCGTGGGGTTGTAGCAGATTTGGAGATTGATATACTGGACTACTCTCTAGATTTTGAGATTGATATTATATGCTACCTGCTCCTCCTCAAGGAACTTTTGGTGGTTCCCTATATAGTGAACTTCACCTTATATAGGAAATTTTGAGAGATTTCCTAGTGATGTAGATGGAAATTTCCTATATATAAAACTAGGTAATCTTATTCGCCATCTCCATATCTAGGAAATATAGGCTAATATCTAGGTAATTCAATTTCCTATATAGGAAATATGGACCAATATCTAGGAAATTCAATTTCCTATATAGAGAATATGGGCCAATATCTAGGCAATTCAATTTCCTATCTAGGTAGTTCAATTTCCTATCTAGGTAGTTCAATTTTCTATATAGGAAATATGGGCCAGTATCCAGGTAATTCAATTTCCTATATAGAGAATGAACAAGAAGTGTGGGCCAGTATCTAGGTAATTCAATTTCCTATATAGAGAATGAACAAGAAATATGGGCTATTATCTAGGTAATTAAGTTTCCTATATAAAGAATGGATTACCTATGTGAAGAATTGAACCACAAATGATGAATTGGTTATTAAAAAATTTATTGTGAAACTTTTATACTTAATATTCATACATCAATATTATTAGAAATTGAATTCTCCCTCCCTCTCTCTCTCTCTCTCTCTCTCTCTCTCTCTCACACACACACACACACACACGAAACTCAATACAGTATACGCTCATCTTATACCAAAAAGTAAGAGAATGATTTTACCAATCCTAGTGTGACTTATATTAGGCTTGCACTAAGTTAAAATATATGCAAAGAGGACAAAAGATCTGTGTTTATATTGCAAAATGATGGGAAAGCACCTTGATCATTATGAATGTGGCTTAGTTTCAAAAGGAGAGCAAGTTTTGCACAAGTTTGGAGTTCAAAACGATAAGCAAATGAACCTACAAGCATAGGAATGGTGAGAAAGAGTGAGTGTTTTGATAGAAGCTACCTACATAGCTTTCAAAGGTTACTTTGAAGATGTATGTAGATTATAATTTTAAAGGATTTATGTTATATTGTAGATGCTACCTACATAGCTTTTAAAGAATAGTTTAGAGATGTATGTAACTTGTTTTAAAGGGTAACTTGTTTTAAAGGGTTTATGTTATATGCAAAAAAGTTCCTTTGAGTTCATAAATTCTATAGAACCCCTTCCTCTAAGTATTAGCTAAAATTGTATGCAAGGATTGAGAGTTGATTTGCAAATCAAGTAAGCACAAGATTCAAAAACCATGAGCTGCATATTAAGATTAATGAGAATCCAATTTGTTCTTACACATTGCTAGCACTTGCTAATTTTTTTGGGGATCCAATGTTATCTTATGAGTGTGTTAATCCCATTTTGGATTAACAAGTATTGAGGATTGAGAGTTGATTAGCAAATCGAGTAAGCACAAGATTCAAAAACCATGAGCTGCATATTAAGATTAATGAGAATCCAATTTGTTCTTACACATTGCTAGCACTTGCTAATTTTTTTGGGGATCCAATGTTATCTTATGAGTGTGTTAATCCCATTTTTGGATCCAATGTTATCTTATGAGTGTGTTAATCCCATTTTTGAATCCAATTTGTTCTTACACATTGCTAGCACTTGCTAATTTTTTTGGGGATCCAATGTTATCTTATGAGTGTGTTAATCCCATTTTGGGGATCCAATGTTATCTTATGAGTGTGTTAATCCCATTTTGGATTGAGAGTTGATTAGCAAATCGAGTAAGCACAAGATTCAAAAACCATGAGCTGCATATTAAGATTAATGAGAATCCAATTTGTTCTTACACATTGCTAGCACTTGCTAATTTTTTTGGGGATCCAATGTTATCTTATGAGTGTGTTAATCCCATTTTGGATTAACAAGTATGCTCCTCCAATTGAGGACATTAATAAGTGTCATGAAAAGGCACTATAAAAGTTGTACATTATGAGATATTGGCCACCCAAGGCCTAGTTAAGTAAGTTTTGGGCATCCAAGTGTGAATAAGGGCCAAATGTATATAAGGAATTTTCTCATATGAAAAGACACAATCCCCCTTTGTGGTGTTGAGAGCTCTTCTTTGTATCTTGAGAGAGATTGAGAGAGAGCATTCTAGCATTTGTGCCTCTTCTATTCTTGTATGATATGATTCATGTTTGTGTGGAAGAGTGAGAGAGAATGATTGCCTTATGCGACGGTGTGAGCGACTCTACGGTGACAGCGTAGAGGTGGATCTTGGAGGTTTGGAGTCAGTGAGCTTGGAGCTTGGAGGTTTGGAGGACTCAAGTTTGAAACATTGGTAAGTGCCCTACGCCAGTTGTGTCTATTGCTCATCCTTAGGTGAGTTAGAAATGCAAGCAAGAGTGGGCTATGGTGGATCAAACACAAGAATCAACATAATTAGCAAGTAGTAAGTAGATGATTAAGATGATATTAGTGAACAATTAATCTAATAGGATAATGCAAGCATGGATACTCAAAAACCAGCAATTTCTCATTAGGCCAATGCCTCAATTTATAAGTTTTACATCCACAAGATGCCAAGCATCTAATCCCACTGATTTCTCCTTGATTTGTGCCACCTCCCCTATATCTGGGGGCACCTTTTCCTAGAATCTTTCCACACCCCTATATTCACTCATGCTACCCTTGATTCCCTCATAAATAGATTCCTCTTACCTTTTCACTGTTACCCGCTTAATTACAAACTCCATTTTACAATCTCTTACTAAGGGTTTATTCCCGCACACACCCATTCACTTGCATATTTCAACACCTCCCCTCAAGTGTGAATAACTCTAGCACACTTGGACCCTATACCAAGTTTCCCTCTTACTTGGTAGCCCAGGATCAGTGCAATTTATAGGTTTTATATCCACAAGATGCCAAGCATCTAATCCCACTGATTTGTCCTTGATTTGTGCCACCTCCCCTATATCTAGGGCACCTTTTCCTAGAATCTTTCCACACCCCTATATATTCACTAATGCTACCCTTGATTCTCTCATCAGTAGTAGATTCCCCTCACCTTTTTACTGCTACCCACTTAATTACAAACTCCCTTTTAGAGTCTCTTGCTAAGGACTTGTTCCTGCACACACCCATTCACTTGCATACTTTAACAAGGTGAATGCATTGAGTTCCCTCTTGGAGGTGTCCATTACATAAGATTTTGCCATTGCATTCTAGTAGTGCATTGTGTAGGAAATGAATGGATAAGATTTGTGTGGAAGTAAAAAATCGTGTGAAATTGATTGTGTTTGTTGTGTATATGTGTGGTGGAGTGGTCTTAGAACATAGCTTCACTGTTTTTTCTAGTTAATTTTGATATTTGCATCACCGAAAGCATCAACATGAATGAGCAGATTGGTGTTCTGTTTTTCTTCTTTTTTAAAATTTCATAAAAATCTAAAAAATAAGGAGCCATTGACTGTGCCTTTAACTTGTATTCCACTCCTTAGATGTGGCACAATCAATTTGGGAACTGTTGGATAAATATTTTGCACCCAGAATCACATTAGTTGACGCGGGAAGTTCCCACGTGAAATTGCAAAAAAATGTTCATGTCGTGAACCGTTTTCTGCAACTTCACACCATGAAACGCTCCCGACATCAGCGTCGTGTGGTTAACATCACAATTCATGGGATTACCTTGCCAAAAATAGGTAACCTTATCCTGACACCACGAGGTCTAACAAAATTAAGAATCGTGAAAGTACAGAAAATCGTTCACGATGTGAACTATTTCAGAACTCTTCATCACGACATGAACTATTTTTGTTCATGACATGAACCATTTTAGAAACTTTCACGGCATGAATCATTTTTTGTTCCGATGTGAACCCATTATTTTTCACAACATGAAACCTCATCTTTTCATGATGTTAACTTTTTCCTGCAATCTCATGACTTAATCAAATCCAACTCGTGAGCTTGGTATAGTCGGGTTAAGGCTAAGGAAGTCTTGAAAAGATTGACACCCATAACAAGGTAACGAGGAGTTCTGATTCCAAGAACAAAATTTTTTAAACACGCGAAAGTGCAAAAAATCGTTCATGATGTGAACTATTTTCTGACACTTCATGCCGTGAACTATGCTCTACAATCTCACGGCCTCAGAAACAGATCAGCAAAATCTAATCAAAACTTAATTTGGGACATCAAAGTAGCTTATCAAATCATACATACATGCACTTAAGATCTGGAAAGCTCATCAGAGACGATCTTACATCTAACGATAGTGCATCAAATCACCCAGGAACTTCCTATCAAAAAAGTGTGGGTTCAGGTCACTCAGTAATAAAGCACTCACTTAAGTGTCTTACGGAACCTAGCCACTATTGAAACTAGTAGTGAAAGAGTCCATGGAAGAAGGGCTAAGGTACTCTAGGTTTGGGGAAGAGGAGAAACCACCCTCCCCAACTAGATCCAGTGGTATCATTGATATCGCCGAGGGATTTTTTGGTCTCCAAAAACCAGTCATGAAGAAGAAGCACAATCTCTGGGCATGGGTCCATCAACCAGCACTAGACTTAGTCCAAGGCAAGAAGTGCCCATCCAAACGTGAAATTCAAGGTTGTGAAACACCGGCACCCCCCGAATGAAACGGGACATGGAAAGTGCGGCTTGGACGGGTCAAGTATTCTTTCCCACCTCAGAGGAAGTAGAGTTAGATGATCTAAAAAGGATCGAGGTGGAATGACAGCTATGAGAGTTGAGCTTAATAAGGAACCAAGAGCTCGATACTCGAAGGGCAAGAGCTGAACAAAAGGAGATGGGAGGCTCAAACCTACTCCAATCATAGGGTAAGGAGCTGGAGATAGTCATGGGAAGAAGTGAGGGAGAATATCCAAATTTAGAACCCATAAATGAAGAGCCTAGAGATAAGGAAGGGTTTGTAACCCTAGAAGAAGAGCATAATCTAGCAAGAGCAACGGGTGAAGTGGAGGATTGTCTGTACACACCAAAAAAGACATTAAGCAATCATCCTACGTTCCTACAAAACATGGAACTTTTAATTCTGCAAAGGCGTATAGAGGCTTCTAATGATGAGCCACTCCAAGGTGCAGTGGTGGCAGGACCATCCCATGGATCGGAGATACCTAGAAGAGCCAACACACAGGAAGAGGATGAGGTCTAGGTAGGGGGGAGCAATTCCTCACAGACCAAGGGTAGATCCAACCATTGACACCTTAATACAACCACAAGGACGGATTTATTGCATATGGCTGCAGAAATGGGTTGAGGAATGGTCAGGAAACTAGGCACTGCTCTAGAATCCTGACCCTCCTAGATGAAGCCACACATCATTTCCAAACTCGTCCAAAATTCTCTAGGGACGGAGATCCTATCGAACATGTAGAGATTTTTGAATCCACATGCGAAACCTTCGGGCCTATCAGTGATGTGACAATGATTCATGCTTTCTCACTGACCCTGGAAGGGAAAGCGCATCAGTGGTTCCGAACCCTCAAACCTGAGGATAAGGTTAACTTCACATAACTCAAGAATGTGTTTGTGCCCAGCTTTGCCAAAAGTGGTGACAGATGGAGCCTTGTGGCACAGCTGCACAATATCAAACAAAAGGAAATGGAATTGAAGAGACTATGTGTCTTGACTTAAGCACTTAAATTCAAGGTGCAAACTACAGGAGAGGAACTATTGCACAACTGCTGGCACCTAGAGCTCCCTTGGCTTTACCAGCGCACCACTTGGACAAATCATTGCAGCCTCCTGCAAGACAACCCAACTTTTCTTATTTACCTAGGGGGATGTTCCGGGTACAAGACACTTCACCTCTAACACCACTTGTTCTACCACCACAACCACCACAGGCTAAAATCAATCAAGTATTGATTGAAGAGCCATTTGAAGATATTGATATGGTACGTGAAGTAGAACTTAGTGGAGAGTACTATAAAGAAGCTGTAGAGGTCACACCAGAATGCTATGTTCTACACAATAACACTTTAGTACCTGTGTTTCAAACCACGGTACAATGGAAGGGTAAGGACATGAACTCAAACAGGAGGAGAGGACCGCTACAATGTTTTGGCTACGGAGGGCTGCATCAAATTGCTGAGTGCCCAAACAAGAATGTGGTTAATACACACACCAACCCCAACAAGTGACTGCTTCGCCCAATGACATGCTAGTACTTACTTGTACTAAATGTGGTATTGAGCATTTGATCAAGGATTGTCCATATCATGCAAGTGGTTTGGCTTTCACTTTCGAAATCAGGCCACCATCCAAAGAACCATGCGTGTACAGCCTGGAAATATCACATCACTCAATGTCCTAACATGAGCCTTGGGAGACAAGGGGAAGAACCGAGTAAATGCGACCATTTCCAAAACTGGCCTAAAAGTGGGTAAGGGTGGCACAAGGGTCACAATCCAACATGGATCCAAAGAAGATACGATCGACACCCGGATCCACCTTATCAAGAGAAGAAGAGGATCAAGGGATCAACCACAAAGAGCCAAACCTAGAGGAGCAAAGGGAGTGACCATCAACTCCTAAAAGAGTCGGTGAGTACCCCAATTCCAATGAGGAGATAAGAAATCTCGAAGACGCTAGGGCCTTAGTAGAAGAATGTCAACAGCTTCATGAAGCCAGGTTAATAGCTAACCGGGTCAGGGATACAATGTATCCATGAAACAAGCCAACAAGGGAAAGGGAATTCGTCGTACCTACTCCAATTCTAGAAGAAACAGAAGAGGGATCTCAAGCAAACACAATGTCCGGAATGTTTCAGGAAAATGCGTCG
>NC_141082.1:14266592-14274092 GCF_041138505.1 Cibotium barometz | reverse complement strand
GTTCATGTGAGTAGGTTCATCACATATTTCCATATGTTTTGTATCTAAAAAAGTAATGTCCAAAGAAATTTTTGAAACAGAGCCCATGGAAGGTAATAACCCTTAGTATGGTCTTATTTTTACGACAAGGGCATCGAACCCTGCAGAAACGTCGATGTGATGAAGAAGGCGTTAAATGCTATGATCAATGGCCCTCCTGCAGACCAGGAGGTTGCCAGGATGGAAGGTGAGCATCCTCAAGAGAGCGAGTTTTCTGAAAGAGGTGCTGATTCTTACTATAGCCAGAGGGGAGAATGTAAAATTGCTGTTGTGCAGAGTCAAGCCAAATTGAGAAATTGGAAGATGCAAACCCACCTTGAATGCATGCCCAGGCTGCTACAACATGCCACATTACTGAGTATTCTGGGCATCCGAAGGACTGGATGGTCAACTACCTCCCCACATGCTAAACCTAGGTATCTGACATGATCAAGGATGGTCTCCGAATCCCCGCATATCTGACATGTTAAGGCTATATTTTATGCCTAGTGTAGGCAGAAGGCGTGTTCAAGATAAATGCAGAGAACAGCCAGCAACAACGGCATCGTGCCATATGACATTGGTATACATTGTTTGGCAGGGCTGATCAAGGTGCAACACTTTTTGCTTTGTGCTCTCATGTAACGATGAATGAAGCTGAAACTGATGTTAATGCTATGCATGATTAACCTAAATTAGGGTGAGGCCATATCATACCTCCCCTTCCAGGTTTTTAGGCTGTCCTCCACCTCACTCAAGCTATGTGGGTTGATGGATGATGAATGCCCTTACCCTCTAGCATGATAAGAGTGTTGATAACTTTCTTCACATATGCTGTTAGCAACCTTGGGATGCATGGGTATGGCTTTAATGGAACTTGGTTGGGGCTTTGTTGAGGATATGTGAGTGAATAAAAGGTGGGATACCTGAGGATCTACATCGGGTAGCTTGTATGTGTGTGTGTGGTCGACAAGGAATGAGGCATCCAATAAAAGACTTTATAAGTGTGTCCAAAGCTATAAGAGAAATTTGATGACCACAAAAGAATGCTGGTTATATGCAGCTCCTCTCTGTTCTTAGTAGGCAAGAGCAACATATAAGCATGGGTATCAATTGAAGTTTACCCTTTTGGGATGTCCCTTGCCCTTCTGTGGCATCTTGCCTTGCACCAAAAGGCTGCAAACCATGCCCCAAGGGAAACTTTATTTTTAATATCTCGCAGGTACATCACAAGAATGTTGTCTAAGTTTGGTTGGAAGGGGATCAAATGCTTGTCTATGAGTACATGTCTCTGAGACTCTCACACGGGCAAGATACTTCTTTTGGTGAAGCAAGCACTTGTTTCCAATTTTTACAGTTGTGTGCTCTCAGAGCATGCATGCATACATACATACATGGGGATATGCATGCGTGCACACATAGGTACATACATAGACAAACATACATACTATATGCATGCACATGCCAGTACATACATAGACATACATACATGCATGCATATGCCCTTTCATACATGCAGACATATGCATATGTCCATACATACTTGCATGCATACATATATCCATACATAGATACATACATCCAATGGAACTAACACAACAATTTGGTCTGGATTTTGCTTAAATAAGAGTAGCAAATGTCTGTATTTTAATAGATAGAAAATGGTAGTCTTTGAGACAATCGTGGTGGGTAAGATATTGGTACTTCATTGAAGGTGGTCCTTCATCGAGCTTCCATGCCTATTACTTTTGTGACTCAGCATAGAGGAAGGCTAAGACAGGTAGGCAACCAAGGTGGTCCGGAGGGCAAAGGCAGGCATGGTGGCCATCCAAGGCCTGCAAATAGGCCAGTCTAGAGGAGGGCTAAGGTGGCCAGCTAAGGTGTGCACATAGGCCATCCACGGGGCACCCAGGAGGGTTTGTTGTACGGCTAGGTACAGGCCCAGCCTGTTATGGGATGCAATCGAGAAGGGCCATTCAAACCACGTATAGTGCTTGGGTAGCCATGATGTATGTCACCATTTGGCCACCCAATTGGTCCACCTGTGCTTTCTTATCATGTATGTACATTGGATTGGTGTCCATGGTAGTTGTTTATGCCGGGGATTGATGCCACTCATGTGATACTGTAGACTTGGCTTTCCGTTGGGACTTGTACCTCCGTGTTTGTACATGTCTGGAAATGCTTGGTGGATTGGTGTTCCATTGGGTTTGGTACCTCGTGTACTTGCCTGGAGCACGTCTATTTTGATATAGTCTCATGAACAGGGATTGTCCATACCAATGCTGCATTGCATAGCATCTTTATGTGCTTGCTTGCAATTGAAATTGCATGCTGTTTTCATGCTTGCTTGACCTATGCGTAGTTCCGGGCTAGGAGACGCTTGCTCGTGAACCGTGCGTGTGAAACTGTCTGTTGACATGGTTGTGTGGCAGGTGAACATGTGGTAAGTATTACCCAATCTAGGCTCCAATAGCCCTTAGGACTTAGCCAATATTTACAAGTGAGTGCGTTCCCACTTCATTAAAGTTTGGGTGCCCAAAAGTCACTTATAAATTATGACCGCTTCCAAGTTCACACTCACTGAAGTCCCGAGGTGGACAAGACTCAATGTCTAGGACCTGATCCTCCTTTTTTACTCTTAAATGGGCATCTCCCCATGTCCCTTCACCTGATTGGACCCCAATTCACTTACTTATTAAGAGAAAATTCATGTTTTCTCTTGATGAAGATTTTTGGAGGTTGAAAACTTTGTTTTTTCACCATTTCTCTCCATTTCCAAGCTCTCCATAGCCATACCCAACTTGCTAGGGTGTTTTCCAAGCTTCCAAGAGTGTTTCCAAGTGCTAATCACTCTCCCACTCACTCCCAATGACTGAAATTCAGCAAAACAGCTCTTATTTTTGCTGTAATTTCTGGTCGTTTTGTTGAAAATCCTAATTTCAGCCTTCCTTTCTCAAGTTGAACCATAGGGGAAGCTTTCCCAGGGTTCCTTTCATCCTCTTGAAGACTTTTGTCGCGAAGAAAGGCGACAAATCGAAGATCTCAACACTCCAAGGACTTCCATCGCGAAGACTTCCCGTTGTCATCGACTCTACTTACTATTGGTAAGCTTTTATGCTTAAATATGGGAGCAAGTAGCAGGAGGGAGGAATTGGATTACAAGATCACATACCTTGTGTAGTGTTCTCTTGTCCTACGTGCCCTCTTGCAGATTGTTGCTACCATGTATTGGTGGAACAATAGAGAGCAAATGGTAGGGAACATGGGCACTTGAGAGGGTAGTGTGGGTTGCAAGTTTACATCGACAACCATTTTTTTGCAATATTGTATTCATATGCATTGGTATGGAAATCTGGTCAGAAATGCCCATGACACTATGTACTTGATTCTCCCAAGATCAATATACTTTATTTGAGGGAGGGGTTAGCCGTCCCGGCTCATTATGTCTCTTGTCAATTTAGCAATTTACTTCTTGTATTTGAGCAAGTGTCCGTCAAATCTTAGTGTATTTAAGTGTATTGATTAGCATTGTGTTCAACCAAGTTACACTATAACGTACCAAAAAAGCAACGAACAGTGGGCTCTTGAGTCATAGTAATTAGGCCTCAAGCTCAGTGGTGGTTCGAGACACTGGCCACAATCTATCACGGTCATGCAATGTGTACGATGTCAGGTCTACTTGTCATCATTTGGTTCATCTCTATTTTTGGAGACACTTCTATGGGACTGTCATTCCATAGAGCGACCAGATTTGTACCATGTTCACATGTGGCCAGGCTAGTGCCCCACTTGAAAGGGTCAATCATTTGGTGTGACAGGGACGAGAACCAGTTTTTGTGCCACCCGTGTGTGACCAGTTTTGTGCCATAGGAACGAGAGCCTGTTTGTTGGCTTCATCCGTCTTTGTCTACCTGCTGTACCCACCTCTTAGTTTGCAGCCAGTATCGGCCTCTAATTTGTTGCCTCTACCCGTCTCTGTCTTCCAGCTTGTATCCGCCTTTGTCTAGCACTCGGTATCCGGTTGTACCAGCTTGTGTCTTGTAGTACCAGATTGTACCAACCTATATCTCACTGTACGTGGTTGTACTTGTTGTGCCAGATTGTACTTGTTGTACCAATCTATATCTCACTGTACGTGGTTGTACTTGTTGTACCAGATTGTACCCTATTATAGATGTTGTACCAACATGTACTTGATTGTACCTGATTGTACATGTTGTACCAGCTTGTACTAGACTGTACATGACTGCACCTGTTGATGTACCTGCTATTGGAGTACCCAATTGTACCTGCAGTTGTACCACTTACTGTCCAGCATCTACTGTTGCCAGGACCCGCCTACAGTTTGGGAGTGCATTAAAGAGGGGATGAGCTTCTCTCTTGAGAATTGAATTTGAATATTTATGAGGTATTTATCTTTGTATTTCATATTCAGTAATTATTAAAATTAAATGTTGTTTGTACAAGTCTTGTCAGTCAAAATATCACACCATGTTGTCTTTATTAAGGCCACCAAGACGGTGACTTTTTCCCATGAGTATCTTGACCGTGCCCTCATATTGTGAGAAGCCAGTGAAGGTCATTTGGGGTATGAGGAAAACTGGGAACAAAGCTGATTAGAGAGCACCAGGTATTGCTCCGTCCGCGGTGTTTCACCTTGCTAAGCGTTAGTACGGGCGTGTTTGTTGGTGCACGGTCCCGGAAGACCAGTGAGGGCAGGTGTTCACCCAATGAAGGTGGGAGATTATCTGTGACTTGGTCTATTCCGACAATTGATTCTTCACTGACAACATCTTATTGTTTATAAGTTGTACTCACTTCTTGTTATGGAGAAATCTGGCCTAGTGCGCGTGAACACTTGTACATATAAATACTCCAAGAAATACAATAGTATTGAGGGGGCCCGGCTCTTTTCGACCCCAATGATGGTGTCAAGTGTTCTTTAACATTTTTAATTTTAATGTTGCAAGAATTGTCCATTGTTTGAATTAGTTAAGTGATCTAAAATATGTGTATTTTATCTTTCGATTTTTCAGGCCTCCTATAGGGAGCGGTTACGCTACCTATTAGGGTTGGTCAAATCACCTTTATGGCTAGTGGGTTCTCTTCATGAGACCACAAACTTGCCTCATCCGATTGCCCTTATACGTTGGTCTATCATGGCAGTCCTAGGGTTGGTGGTGAAACCACCTTTATGACTAGTTGCCCTTCATGCACTCAAAGCCAAGCAAAGGTTGAGAGAAAGCCATCTTTATGACTAGCTTCCCTTCATGCACACAAAGCCAAGCAAAGGTTGAGAGAGCCATCTTGTAGAGATGAAAGGTTACCTAAACAAGGAAAGTTGCATGGTTGGAGGTAATCTACTCTATTCTCACCATAGAGAAGGAGCAACATGTGATTGTAAGTCTCTACATAGAGATTCAATGACTATATAACTTCTTGAGTACAAAGAAGGATATCCAGAAAAAGTGCAAACTAGGGAAAATGAAACACTTTCCTAGATAGGCTAACTAGGAAAAAAAGTGCATAGATTTCTTTGCATAGAAAAAATTATTTACATAGAAAATTTTTTCTACATGGGAATTTTTTGTCTGTATAAGAATTTTTTTCCATGTAAGAAAAATTACGTGGGAAAAATTTTCTACACAAGAAAAATTTCGTATGTAGATAATTTTTCCTATACATTGAAATGTAAGCACTATTTTTCCTAGTTAGCCTATCTAGGAAAGTGTTTGATTTTTCCTAGTTTGCACTTTTCATAATTAAGCTCATGTTTATTTAGGAAATTATATAGTGAATGTTTATATATATATAGAGAGAGAATGAACAAAAGCTCCTTGTGCTCACTCTCCTCAAAAGAATGTGGAGAACTCTTCTTTGAAGAATGAGACTAGCCTCGCTAATAATTATTTCATACTTTGAAGCTAGTACGAGAGAGAGACTATAAGCACGAGTTGGTGAGCAAGACTTTTGAGGGGAGGCTTGAGGAGAAGAATGTGGAGGCTTAAGGAGCTTATCCTTCTGTTAAGGCTTATCCTTGTGTGGAGAGAGAGAGAGAGAGAGAGAGAGAGAGAAGAGGTTGTTTCCAACCAGCCTGTCGTGAGTGAAAGAACTTCACCAAAAAGGTCTCGGTCGTTAGATCTAGTCAAGTTATGAGTTAAGTAGTTTTCTACTGCATGTCCAAAGCGCAACCTAGCCTTGGATTCCAAAATTTACCAGATTGATGGCCTTAAAGGTACCTTGACATATAAAAAAAAATCCCTCGGAATGGCCTTCTTTAGAAACTAAATTTTAAAGGTAGGCTTCTTATAAATCTTTGGAGGGCAATGAGGCTCGTTAAACTTAGGTTGCAATTTCAGCACTCATGTCTAGCAACCCCTAGGTGCATATGTGAAGAAGGAAAGAAAGGGGTGGGTTCACAAGTGTAGAAATTATCAAAAATGTGTTACTGCACAAACATGAGAAGATGGTTTTAGTGACATGTAAAGGGATCCAAGAAAAAAAATGCAGGGACAGTTTTAAGAAATACAACATGGACATATGCTCAAATCCAAGAACATGTCTTGTTTGTTCAAACATTAATGGGGCAAAGAGAGAGACTTGTTAACCTTATTGCATGCAAGTGGATTATCGTGTGAGTGTTTGGAGTATTGCATGACCATGATCTCTCTCTCTCTCTCTCTCTCTCTCTCTGTCTCACACACACACGTACACGTACACGCACATGCACACGTACACGCACACGTATTAGTTAGCTATCTATCCATCCCTATCTTGCAAGCCCACAAGGAATTGGGTTAAGGTTGAGCTCTTCCATAGCTCACCCATTTTGGAATGCACCATTAGAGTGATAGCTTTGGTGTGCAAGCATTGAGGTTCCCCATAAGAGGGGGTGACCATCGATGATCGAAGGAAAGCCTCGACATTTGGATAGAGGATCCATTAGAAGTCATGCTCAACCATCATCTACGTCCTCCCACATAAGCTTGGGTTCTCAAATCAGAGACTTCATATTAAGAGGATCGTTTGTGTGATACTCCAGAAATAAAGAGACCTTAACACCGAACTCACCCAAGATGCATGTAGTCCCACCAATTGACCCTCCCCAAGAGCCAATCCCACTAATTGGCCCTCCCCAAGAGGCAAGTCCACCATGGCAAGATTTGAGTCCATCTAGGCTTAGGAGATGGGGATGAAACCATTTAGGGACAAGAGAAGCCAGCAGTGTTGGGAGAGACACTTAGGAGACCATTATATAGATGGTCTAGAAGCCAGCCCTTTAGCAAGACACCACTCAAGATATTATCACCATTATCATGACCCCACCACTGAAGATATCATCACCATCATTGTGACTCGAAAACTCACTATGGTTATCCACCGCACAACTATCGGGCCATTCCGATAGGATTTTTTTTGCCATTGCCATTTCCACACTCTCCTATCCTTTACCTTACCCTACCCGTGTCCTTGCTTTGT